>NC_143039.1:71748614-71851114 GCF_057628025.1 Oncorhynchus mykiss | reverse complement strand
ATGGATACAGTAGGACTAGGTCTGTTTGAGACTGTCTGAATGGATACAGTAGGACTAGGTCTGTTTGAGACTGTCTGAATGGATACAGTAGGACTAGGTCTGTTTGAGACTGTCTGAATGGATACAGTAGGACTAGGTCTGTTTAAGACTGTCTGAATGGATACAGTAGGAATAGGTATGTTTGAGACTGTCTGAATGGATACAGTAGGACTAGGTCTGTTTGAGACTGTCTGAATGGATACAGTAGGACTAGGTCTGTTTGAGACTGTCTGAATGGATACAGTAGGACTAGGTCTGTTTGAGACTGTCTGAATGGATACAGTAGGACTAGGTCTGTTTGAGACTGAATGGATACAGTAGGACTAGGTCTGTTTGAGACTGAATGGATACAGTAGGACTAGGTCTGCAGCTTGATGTACAAGTACACCCCCCAAAATGTTGACTGTAGAGGTGTTTGTCCTTGACGAGAACTGTTGTTCTGTACCTCTGCAGAATCAGACCGCCACAAGTGAGTCACAATGGACAACTATACAGTGTGCACTTTCAGAGTTGTTAAGTCATCCGTCATCGCTCAGATTGTGTTCTGATTGAGTATCATACTTTTGTCATTGAAGGCCAGATCATGCGTCACAGGAAATGTTTACACGGCATAAGTTGACTTCCGTACACTAAACTATACCGGACTTCTGTGGTGCATGACCATGGATGCTAATGAATTGTAAAGGAATGAACATTGTTTTTCCTGTGCTGCTGTTGTATGCATAATGTAAGTATGTAGTGTGTTAATGGATAATGAATGATCTGTTCCTCCCTGTTGTGTCTCGCGGCCTACTCCTGATCACACCTTACGATCCAATGATGCAGGAATCATCAATCAAGTGACATGTAAGGGTACAGACTAGTCTTTGGCAGTATACCATATATGCCATATGCCGGGGTATTCAGACAGGAAGCAAACCAAAAGGGGAGCAAAGGATAGTTTAAAAAAAAATAGAAATCAAATAGGGAGCCAACTAAAGGTGTTAACCCTGCACCTCTCTCTAGACAACTGGAGCACTGGGCCAGCCACTCTTAATATCACCTGGGCCAGCCACTCTTAATATCACCTGGGCCAGCCACTCTTACTATCACCTGGGCCAGCCACTCTTAATATCACCTGGGCCAGCCACTCTTAATATCACCTGGGCCAGCCACTCTTACTATCACCTGGGCCAGCACAGGTGAAACACGTACTGACTAACGAGGTGTCACCTATCGGTGCACCCCACTTGCTAACGTGCTAATGCCCAACATCGAAATATAAATGGAAAAAACAAAGCCGCACTGCTTCTTGACACAATGCCCACTTCACCTGGAAGCCAACCAATGTGTCGGAGGAAACACCATACAACTGGTGACCGTGTCAGCGTGCAATGCGCCCAGCCCGCCACAGGAGTCGCTAGAGTGCAATGGGACTAGGAACTCCCGTCCAGCCAAACCCTCCCCTAACCCAGACGACGCATGGCCAATTGTGTACTGCCTCATGGGTCTCCCGGTCACGGCCGGCTGCAACACAGTCTGTGGTGACGCAGTGCCTTAGACCGCTGCGCCACTCGGGAGGCTGCTGATATACAGTGGGGCAAAAAAGTATTTAGTCAGCCACCAATTGTGCAAGTTCTCCCACTTAAAAAGATGAGAGAGGCCTGTAATGTTCATCATAGGTACACTTCAACTATGACAGACAAAATGAGAAGAAAAAAAATCCAGAAAATCACATTGTAGGATGTTTAATGAATTTATTTGCAAAGTATGGTGGAAAATAAGTATTTGGTCAATAACAAAAGTTTATCTCAATACTTTGTTATATACCCTTTGTTGGCAATGACAGAGGTCAAACGTTTACTGTAAGTCTTCACAAGGTTTTCACACACTGTTGCTGGTATTTTGGCCCATTCCTCCATGCAGATCTCCTCTAGAGCAGTGATGTTTTGGGGCTGTTGCTGGGCAACACAGACTTTCAACTCCCTCCAAAGATTTTCTATGGGGTTGAGATCTGGAGACTGGCTAGGCCACTCCAGGACCTTGAAATGCTTCTTACGAAGACACTCCTTCGTTGCCCGGGCGGTGTGTTTGGGATCATTGTCATGCTGAAAGACCCAGCCACGTTTCATCTTCAATGCCCTTGCTGATGGAAGGAGGTTTTCACTCAAAATCTCACGATACATGGCCCCATTCATTCTTTCCTTTACACAGATCAGTCGTCCTGGTCCCTTTGCAGAAAAACAGCCCCAAAGCATGATGTTTCCACCCCCATGCTTCACAGTAGGTATGGTGTTCTTTGGATGCAACTCAGCATTCTTTGTCCTCCAAACACGACGAGTTGAGTTTTTACCAAAAAGTTATATTTTGGTTTAATCTGACCATATGACATTCTCCCAATCTTCTTCTGGATCATCCAGATGATCTCTATCAAACTTCAGACGGGCCTGGACATGTACTGGCTTAAGCAGGGGGACACATCTGGCACTGGGAGATTATCAGTGGTCTTGTATGTCTTCCATTTCCTACTAATTGTTCCCACAGTTGATTTCTTCAAACCAAGCTGCTTACCTATTGCAGATTCAGTCTTCCCAGCCTGGTGCAGGTCTACAATTTTGTTTCTGGTGTCCTTTGACAGCTCTTTGGTCTTGGCCATAGTGGAGTTTGGAGTGTGACTGTTTGAGGTTGTGGACAGGTGTCTTTTATACTGATAACAAGTTCAAACAGGTGCCATTGATACAGGTAACGAGTGGAGGACAGAGGAGCCTCTTAACGAAGAAGTTACAGGTCTGTGAGAGCCAGAAATCTTGCTTGTCTGTAGGAGACCAAATACTTATTTTCCACCATAATTTGCAAATAAATTCATAAAAAATCCTACAATGTGATTTTCTGGATTATTTTTCTCATTTTGTCTGTCATAGTTGAAGTGTAGCTATGATGAAAATTACAAGCCTCTCATATTTTTAAGTGGGAGAACTTGCACAATTGGTGGCTGACTAAATACTTTTTTGCCCCACTGTATGCTGTTAACGTAAAAACATCACAGAGGCCTGAAATGCCTTGAAGCTAATGTTGAACACCTGGCCCAGGCTTCACTAACTAAAACACTATGAACATTGAGCCAGAAGATGGAGAGAGAGGGAGAGAGAGGGACTGGGTCCCCCAACATAAATTTGCTGCCACACTAAATAGTTCATCAGGGGAAGGAAGGGAGAGGAGAGGAGCCGGGCATCTGTGTCCTAAGGAGAACCCATCAAGGCTTCTCCTACAGAGGAGAGAAAGATAGAGAGAGAGAGAGAGAGAGAGAGAGAGAGAGAGAGAGAGAGAGAGAGAGAGAGAGAGAGAGAGAGAGAGAGAGAGAGAGAGAGAGAGAGAGAGAGAGAGAGAGAGAGAGAGAGAGAGAGAGAGAGAGAGAGAGAGAGAGAGAGAGAGAGAGAGAGAGAGAGAGAGAGAGAGAGAGAGAGAGAGAGAGAGAGAGAGAGAGAGAGAGAGAGAGAGAGAGAGAGAGAGAGAGAGAGAGAGAGAGAGAGAGAGAGAGGTAATGAAACAGGACGTCCTATTTTGACATTTAAGATTACATATTTTGTTATGGTTTTGCCTCGTTACAAATGAGCATGTATATCACTGTGGTGCATGTCACTGTGGTGGGCCTCTTTCTGAGGTGTATCAATCAAACAAATGTATTTATAAAGCCCTTCTTACATCAACTGATATTACAAAGTGCTGTACAGAAACCCAGCCTAAAACCCCAAACAGCAAGCAATGCAGGTATTGAAGCACGTTGGCTAAGAAAAACTCCGTAGAAAGGCCAGAACCTAGGAAGAAACCTAGAGAGGAACCAGGCTCTGAGGGGTGGTCAGTCCTCTTCTGGCTGTACCGGGTAGAGAGGAACCAGGCTCTGAGGGGTGGCCAGTCCTCTTCTGGCTGTACCGGGTAGAGAGGAACCAGGCTCTGAGGGGTGGCCAGTCCTCTTCTGGCTGTACCGGGTAGAGAGGAACCAGGCTCTGAGGGGTGGCCAGTCCTCTTCTGTGCCGCGTGGAGATGTAATAGGAGATGAAGCGTCTCTCTCTTGCCGCTTTGCCGCTCGCAGCTCTGTCACTAGGCATGTTATTGATTATAGCCCAGCGGGCCGCGGAAAACTACTTTTGATGCATCTGAAATGGCAGGTGTGAAATGTTTTTTTCCCACACAAAGCATTTTACCATACAATTACATTTTACTATACAATTCCATTTTACCATACATTTCAATTTTACCATACAATTCAATTTTACCATACAATTCAATTTTACCATACAATTCAATTTTACCATACAATTCAATTTTACCATACATTTCAATTTTACCATACATTTAAATTTTGCCGAACAATGCGAAATAAGATGATCTTCATTGGCTTCTGTGACGATATTGTCATGTAAAATGATCAAATCATATCAAATTGTATTTGTCACATGCGCCGAATACAACAGGTGTAGTAGACCTTACAGTGAAATGCTGAATACAACAGGTGTGGTAGACCTTACAGTGAAATGCTGAATACAACAGGTGTAGTAGACCTTACAGTGAAATGCTGAATACAACAGGTGTAGTAGACCTGACAGTGAAATGCTGAATACAACAGGTGTAGTAGACCTTACAGTGAAATGCTGAATACAACAGGTGTAGTAGACCTTACAGTGAAATGCTGAATACAACAGGTGTAGTAGACCTTACAGTGAAATGCTGAATACAACAGGTGTAGTAGACCTTACAGTGAAATGCTGAATACAACAGGTGTAGTAGACCTTACAGTGAAATGCTGAATACAACAGGTGTAGTAGACCTTACAGTGAAATGCTGAATACAACAGGTGTAGTAGACCTTACAGTGAAATGCTGAATACAACAGGTGTAGTAGACCTTACAGGGAAATGCTGAATACAACAGGTGTAGTAGACCTTACAGTGAAATGCTGAATACAACAGGTGTAGTAGACCTTACAGTGAAATGCTGAATACAACAGGTGTAGTAGACATTACAGTGAAATGCTGAATACAACAGATGTAGTAGACCTTACAGTGAAATGCTGAATACAACAGGTGTAGTAGACCTTACAGTAAAATGCCGAATACAACAGGTGTAGTAGACATTACAGTGAAATGCCGAATACAACAGGTGTAGTAGACATTACAGTGAAATGCTGAATACAACAGGTGTAGGTAGACCTTACAGTGAAATGCTGAATACAACAGGTGTAGTAGACATTACATTGAAATGCTGAATACAACAGGTATAGTAGACCTTACAGTGAAATGCTGAATACAACAGGTGTAGTAGACCTTACAGTGAAATGCTGAATACAACAGGTGTAGTAGACCTTACAGTGAAATGCTGAATACAACAGGTGTAGTAGACCTCACAGTGAAATGCTGAATACAACAGGTGTAGTAGACCTTACAGTGAAATGCTGAATACAACAGGTGTAGTAGACCTCACAGTGAAATGCTGAATACAACAGGTATAGTAGACCTTACAGTGAAATGCTGAATACAACAGGTGTAGTAGACCTCACAGTGAAATGCTGAATACAACAGGTGTAGTAGACCTTACAGTGAAATGCTGAATACAACAGGTGTAGTAGACCTCACAGTGAAATGCTGAATACAACAGGTGTAGTAGACCTTACAGTGAAATGCTGAATACAACAGGTGTAGTAGACCTCACAGTGAAATGCTGACTACAACAGGTGTAGTAGACCTTACAGTGAAATGCTGAATACAACAGGTGTAGTAGACCTTAAATTGAAATGCTGAATACAACAGGTGTAGTAGACCTTACAGTGAAATGCTGAATACAACAGGTGTAGTAGACCTTACAGTGAAATGCTGAATACAACAGGTGTAGTAGACCTCACAGGGAAATGCTGAATACAACAGGTGTAGTAGACATTACAGTGAAATGCTGAATACAACAGGTGTAGGTAGACCTTACAGTGAAATGCTTACTTACATGCTCTAACCAACAATGCTTTAAGAAGTTAAGAAATAAAAATAATAAAAAGGGTTAAGCAAAAATGAGATAAGTAAAAAATAGAAAATAAAAGTAACAAATAATTAAACAGCAGCAGTAAAATAACAAGTGAGGGTATATACAAGTGACTGGGACGAGCTGCAACAAACACCTGGACAGTTTGATTCTCCATCTCTTCATTCAAAGACTCAATCATGGACACTCTCACTGACAGTTGTGGCGGCTGCTTTGTGTGATGTATTGTTGTCTCTACCTTCTTGCCCTTTGTGCTTTTGTCTGTGCCCAATAATGTTTGTACCCTGTTTTGTGCTGCTACCACGTTGTGTTGCTGCCACCACGTTGTGTTGCTGCCATGTTGTGTTGTCATGTTGTGTTGCTACCATGCTGTGTTGTCATGTTGTGTTGCTACCATGCTGTGTTGTCATGTTGTGTTGCTACCATCCTGTGTTGTCATGTGTTGCTACCATGCTATGTTGTTGTCTTAGGTCTCTCTTTATGTAGTGCTGTGGTGTCTCTCTTGTCGTGATGTGTGTTTTGTCCTATATTTTTATTTCATGTAGTTATATTTTTAATCCCCGCCCCCGTCCCGCAGGAGGTCTTTTACCTTTTGGTAGGCCGTCATTGTAAGTAAGAATTTGTTCTTAACTGACTTGCCTAGTTAAATAAAGGTTAAATAAAAAAAAAATATATATATACAGGGGGTACCGGTACAGGGTCAATGTGCGCGGGCACCGGTTAGTTGAGGTATTTGAGGTTATATGTACATGTGGGTAGAGTTTAAGTGACTAAGCATAGATAATCAACAGAGAGTAGCAGCAGCGTTAAAGGTGGGACTGGGTAGCCCTTTGATTAGCTGTTCAGGAGTCTTATGGCTTGGGGGGTAGAAGCTGTTAAGAAGCCTTCTGGACCTCGACTTGGCGATCCGGTACCGCTTGCCATGCGGTAGCAGAGAGAACAGTCTATGACTTGGGTGGCTGGAGTCTTGGACAATTTTTAGGGCCTTCCTCTGACACTGCCTGATATAGAGGTCCTGGATGGCAGGCAGCTTAGCCCCAGTGATGTACTGGGCTGTTTTCACTACCCTCTGTAGTGCCTTGCGGTCGGAGGCCGAGCAGTTGCCGTACCAGGCAGTGATGCAACCAGTCAGGATGCTCTCGATGGTGCAGCTGTAAAACCTTTTGAGGATCTGAGGACCCATGCCAAATCTTTTCAGTCTCCTGAGGGGGAATATGCTTTGTCGTGCCCTCTTCACGATTGTCTTAGTGTGTTTGGACCATGATAGTTTGTTGGTGATATGGACAACAAGGAACTTGAAGCTCTCAACCTGCTCCACTACAACCTTGTCGATGAGAATGGGGGTGTGCTCGGTCCTCCTTTTCCTGTAGTGTAATTGTATTACATATCAGGGATAAAAAACATTTCTCTTTTATCAGTCGGGAGACATTTCATGCTAAATCACACTCCTCTGTTGAGGAACTTGAGCTGTGTATAGAACCACTAAAGCTCTTCTCTGCTTCTCTGCTTCTCTGCTTACTGCTTCCTGGCGATATTACAAAAGAGCTAGACACAATGCTTCTGGGTAATGAACAGTGCTTTAGAAGATTATTTTGTCTGAGATGTGATTAAGGATGATATCACATTTTTTGGAGGGTTTACATTGATCCGAAGTTTATTGAAAGTAGAAATCCCGACGATTCTTCTGCTCCGTGTGGGGGTGGGATGAGAGGGACTATTGTGTTACCCTTAGTAGTCTGGTATTCTTCTGGACACAGATCAGCTGTCATTTTCCTTACTTTAACTATAGTAAAACATTGATTTGTTGTTGAATGACGATTCCATTATTTGCTTGAAGACCTTTTTCCCGCTCCCTGTTGAAGCCGGGCTGACATGGCGTCAGGTACACTCTCTTTCATGTGTAGTATTTTTTAGTTAGCCTTTGGGCAAATTTTCAGAGAGGTTAATGATTGCAAGCCATTTTCGAGGGGTGTGATTCGATAATTAAGGCCATGAGAAAGTCATTCCAAACTCTGGGACAAATTTACACAATCCCCATAGTTTTCAGGCCAGTTTAATTTCAACTCTTGTAAGTGTTCGTTTTCGGGGTCAAAGTCTGTTGGTAGTGGATTGTAAGCCGTTTATTATAAGTATGTTTCTGCTCCAGAGAACAAGTTCAAAATAATATCCTTTTAAACACTAGGCCAATTATTCTGGTTTCATTGTTGATTAATCAAGTCAATTAGTTTATTTTGATGAATAACATGCTTTTGTGGTTGTAAATTCCAGTGGTGGCAGAGTGATGGTAGAGATCCAACAGTGACTTGGTAATGATTGAAACAGGGTAACTGGTGACATGTCTGTTGGATCTTGTTGCTTCACATTTTTCCTGCAGCTTTTATGAACTCTGGTTTAGTCATTGCCCCTTTACAAACATACTTTGCTTTATTTAATACTCATTTTTATTTACAACCTACAAAATGACTCTCCATATGTTTCACTGGAGAAGAAATGAGACTGGCATTATGAGAAATTCTAAGCACCCTGGATGGAGAGAATTGGGGTTTGAGTGAATTTAGACACACACACACACACACACACACACACACACACACACACACTGAAACAAACTGAAACAAACTGAAACAAACTGGAAATTGCTCTCATGCTGACCCCCTCCGTCCTACAAATTCATTTAATTCAGGTTGTACCGTAGCAAATCTGTCTTAATGGTTTGTTTTATTTAGTCCCCGTTCTCTGCTAGACATACCCATGGACAGTCATCCAACACTATGATCACTTTCTGCATTCCTTATATCTTAATGTTCCACTTCTTTAGCTGACACTTCACAAGCCTTATCATTAACTATAGGCACACAGCTTTTACTGATCAAAATGCCATCAACAACATTCAGCAACTGGTGTTGTTACTGGTTATAGATGGAGGAGTTCTGCATATGGACCAGAGCTGAATGGCCGCCATTGTTTTAAGTTGTACGAAAAAAAGACCATCTTTTTTTTGCTTTGTTGTATTTAGTGGAGGAACTCTTGAAAGTTTTTATGCGCTGATTGTAAGAGCGAGAGAGAGAGAGAGAGAGAACGAGAACGAGAGAGAGAGAGAGAGAGAGAAAGAGAGAGAGAGACAGAAAAAACTAAACTACCACTGTCTCCATCTTATTGGGTACAGACTTCAATTGATGTGGTTCTTGAATAGAGATCCAGTTCACGTAATCATTTTCCCACAGCCGTTGCATGCAGTTACATGGGGAGTCTATTCCTCTATGTTTAATATACCTATTCCTCTATGTTTAATATACCTATTCCTCTATGTTTAATATACCTATTCCTCTATGTTTAATATACCTATTCCTCTATGTTTAATATACCTATTCCTCTATGTTTAATATACCTATTCCTCTGTGTTTAATATACCAATTCCTCTATGTTTAATATACCTATTCCTCTGTGTTTAATATACCTATTCCTCTATGTTTAATATACCTATTCCTCTATGTTTAATATACCTATTCCTCTATGTTTAATATACCTATTCCTCTTTGTTTAATATACCTATTCCTCTTTGTTTAATATACCTATTCCTCTATGTTTAATATACCTATTCCTCTATGTTTAATATACCTATTCCTCTATGTTTAATATACCTATTCCTCTGTGTTTAATATACCTATTCCTCTATGTTTAATATACCTATTCCTCTATGTTTAATATACCTATTCCTCTATGTTTAATATACCTATTCCTCTATGTTTAATATACCTATTCCTCTTTGTTTAATATACCTATTCCTCTATGTTTAATATACCTATTCCTCTATGTTTAATATACCTATTCCTCTTTGTTTAATATACCTATTCCTCTTTGTTTAATATACCTATTCCTCTGTGTTTAATATACCTATTCCTCTATGTTTAATATACCTATTCCTCTATGTTTAATATACCTATTCCTCTTTGTTTAATATACCAATTCCTCTATGTTTAATATACCTATTCCTCTATGTTTAATATACCTATTCCTCTATGTTTAATATACCTATTCCTCTTTGTTTAATATACCAATTCCTCTATGTTTAATATACCTATTCCTCTATGTTTAATATACCTATTCCTCTTTGTTTAATATACCTATTCCTCTATGTTTAATATACCTATTCCTCTATGTTTAATATACCTATTCCTCTATGTTTAATATACCTATTCCTCTTTGTTTAATATACCAATTCCTCTATGTTTAATATACCTATTCCTCTATGTTTAATATACCTATTCCTCAAGGAAGTGTGACACTAAAACATTCTGTCTGTCTGTCTATGCTGCCTGCCTGCAGATATGGTGAGGAAAAAGAACCCCCCTTTGAGAAGCTTCGGCGGTGAGGAAGAAGGAGAAGGTGAGGCTCTGGCCGCGGAGGCCACCGGGCCAGATAGTGAGGACAGTGCCGGGAGCCGGGCCTCAGAGCCCAACGGTGCCGACGGGCTGCTGCCGGCCGAACTAGGTCGGGCCCACGTGCCAGTCCCAGACGAGCAGGAGGACTCCTCTTCCTCCCCGGCCTCCGTCTCAGGCTCCATCAAACGGGACGGAGGAGGGAGGGGCGGCGGAGGAGTGGGAACAGCGGCGACAGTAAACACCGACAGGCCTGTCTTTAATTATCCTAGCCACAAGAAGGGAGGAAATGTAGCGTCCTTCCCCTGCCACGAGGTGACAGACTCAGATCTGCCGGCGCTCCCATCCTGGGCCGGGCCCGACGAGGCTGTGTCTCTGTCTCCTCTCAGATCAGAACCAGATGACGGGGACGGGAGACAGGCACGCAGCTTGGCGGGGGAGCTGCTGCTGGGGAAGGTCGGGGAGAGAGGAGGGGGAGAAAGGGTGGGTGTCAGGGAGGGGTTGCTGCTGGCCGCCCGAGGGAGGGGTGTCATCGTCCAGGGCGTCACCAGTAACGGGGAGGACAATGACACCTCCTACAGCCCCACAGGGGGGACCTCAGTCCACCAGGATGGGGTGGAGGGCTCTGGATACCCCTTGCTACGCCCCCTCCACCCACATAGGGGGGCAGGCGAGGGGGCCGAGAACATCACGCCCAGCCCCCTGGGGGCCGAGACAGGGGTAGCCCCGCCCTGCTCTCCCAAACTGCAGGACTTCAAGTGCAACATCTGTGGGTACGGTTACTACGGGAACGACCCCACGGACCTGGTCAAGCACTATCGGAAGTACCATCTGGGCCTGCACAACCGCACACGGCAGGACGCGGAGCTGGACACTAAGATACTGGCCCTGCACAACATGGTGGGCTTCTCCTCACAGAGCCAACACGCCAAAGACACTACACGGCCCCCGTCCTACACCGCCCTGACCGGGGCGCCACAGGACTCTACAGGGTCACCACGCATGTTACTTAACGGCACCTATGACGTACAGGTAAATATGCTCTGCACCCGAAAAAAAGTTTGTTGGCATTCAACAGTGCGTTGGTTAGTGGGTGTCTGTTTGTCGTTCATAACTACCGAAACTCCAGGTACCAGAACCACCCATCAGTAGTACTGTATAACAGTACCCTACTAGATGCCCAGGCGTTGTATTGCATCAATCAACGGTTGCGTACAGAAACCCAGCCGTGTGCTGTACAGTGCTGTACAGAAACCCAGCCTAAAACCCCAAACAGCAGGCAATGCAGGTGTAGAAGCAGGATATGTTGATATGTTGTGAATAGCTTTCCAGGTGTTGTAAGATCTGGCATGCATCTGCAATGTAGTCTGCAGGAACTCAACCATTATCTGCATTGAAACCAAGGCCAGCCAGGGTTTGAGACTTGTCTCTTAGTGGGACACTTGTGTCATCAAAGTAACTGGACACCCATGGAGAGAGGACTCATGGGAAGTGTAGTCTTTTTTATCACTGTAATAAATACAGTTGAAGTCGGAAGTTTACATACACCTTAGCCAAGTACATTTAAACTCAGTTTCACAATTCCTGACATTTAATCTTAGTAACAATTCCCTGTTTTAGGTCAGTTAGGAACACCACTTTATTTGAAGAATGTGAAATGTCAGAATAACAGTAGAGAGAATGATTTATTTCAGCTTTTATTTCTGTCATCACATTCCCATTGGGTCAGAAGTTTACATACACTCAATTAGTATTTGGTAGCATTGCCTTTAAATGGTTTAACTTGGGTCAAACATTTCGGGTAGCCTTCCATAAGCTTCCCATAATAAGCTGGGGGAATTTTGGTCTATTCCTTCTGACAGAGCTGGTGTAACTGAGTCAGGTTTGTAGGCCTCCTTGCTCTCACATGCTTTTTCAGTTCTGCCCACAACTTCTCTATATGATTTGGGTAAGGGCTTTGTGATGGCCACTCAAATACCTTGACTTTGTTGTCCTTTAGCCATTTTGCTACAACTTTGGAAGTATGCTTGGGGTCGTTGTCCATTTGGAAGACCCATTTGCTACCAAGCTTTAACTTCCTGACTGATGTCTTGAGATGTTGCTTCAATATATCCACATAATAATCCTTCTTATGATGACATCTTAAGTGCACAAGTCCCTCCTGCAGCAAAGTACCCCCACAACATGATGCTGCCACCCCCGTGCTACACGGTTGGGATGGTGTTCTTCGGCTTGCAAGCCTCCCCCTTTTTTCTCCAAACATAACGATGGTCATTATGGCCAAACAGTTCTATTTTAGTTTCATCAGACCAGAGGACATTTCTCCAAAAAGTGAGATCTTTGTCCCCATGTGCAGTTGCAAACCGTAGTCTGGCTTTTTTTATGGCGCTTTTGGAGTAGTGGCTTCTACCTTGCTGAGCGGCCATTCAGGTTGTCGATATAGGACTCGTTTTACTGAGGATATTGATTGATTGTTTCCTCCAGCATCTTTACAAGGTCCTTTTTCGTACCAAAGTACATTCATCTCTAGGAGACAGAACGCGTCTCCTTCCTGAGCAGTATGAGCAGTATGATGGCTGCGTGGTCCCATGGTGTTTATACTTGCGTACTATTGTTTGTACAGATGAACGTGGTACCTTCAGGTGTTTGGAAATTTCTCCCAAGGATGAGCCAGACTTGTGGAGGTCTACAATTATTTTTCTGAGGTCTTGGCTGATTTCTTTTGATTTTCCCATGATGTCAAGCGAAGAGGCACTGAGTTTGAAGGTAGGCCTTCAAATGCATCCACAGGTACAACTCCAATTGACTCAAATTATATATATTAGCCTATCAGAAGCTTCTAAAGCCATGACATAATTTTCTGGAATTTTCCAAGCTGTTTAAAGGCACAGTCAACTTAGTGTATGCAATCTTCTGACCCACTGTAATTGTGATACAGTGAGTTATAAATGAAATAATCTGTCTGTAAACAATTGTTGAAAAAATTACTTGTGTCATGCACAAAGTAGATGTCCTCACCGACTTGACAAAACTATAGTTTGTTAACAAGAAATTTATGGAGTGGTTGAAAAACGAGTTTTAATGGCTCCAAGCTAAGTGTATGTAAAGTTCCAACTTCAACTGTACATCGCAACCTGAACATTATATGGACTACACGTCCATAAAAATAACTACCCTCCATTTTGTAATAGCACTTTGTGGGCAATCTGAGCTAATGTTTTTTGACCTATAGAATAAATTGCTCTGTTACTCACTGTTTTTAGTAGAGCTTATTTGTGAAATGATGTGTACTTTTTAGCTAATTTAATATTTTAGTATTGACCAGACATGATTTATAAATATGGTTTTAGGTTTTAGGATGGATTATTCCTGTAACTATATGAGTTATTAAATTGATGATGCATAACCCTTCAAAATATAGCTACATCCATCCTATTTGTATTTGATAGTTATTTGTTGTTTTGAAAGCTTTTCTCATTATGTTTGTGTGTCATTTATTTTATTGGCCTACACAGGTTAATTTGTAAAGTGGCACAACCATTTAGCGATTTCCTTGTGTCCAGAAATAAAAGTTTATATTGTATTAAGGGAACGCCTGCCAAACATATATTGCACACATGGACCTTACAGTATGTGCACTGTTTTGGAGTCTTAAACATATGACCTAATAACCCCAAAAGAAAAGGGCCCTACGTGACTCAGAGCTATTACCATCGTTGAAATGATTTCTTAGCAGTCTTTGTCTCGCTATCCATTTCAATTGGATGTCTCCGGGTTCGAATATTGTCATTATATATATATATATATATATATATATAAAAAAAGGTAATACAATCATAAACACTGTTCTGTTTTCATCCCCTAGTGGGAATTTTCCATGCAGTAACAGCGAAGGCTGCTCATTTCTCATTACCCAATGAAAAGGGAGAAAAGATTGTAGGGAAGGGAGAGGTATCCAGTGAAAACAGGGAACTGGATTTATATTAAACGAGGGGTAATGAACAGATGTCAGAGCCATTTATCTGCACAGCTTTCACGGCATGCGGTTTCTCCCTCCACTTCAACAATGTCATGTTTACAATTCGAGTGGTGCATTTAACTCTAGTGTTCCTTGTAAATGAGGTGAGTTTGTCCCGGGGTCTGGGCCTCTTAATGCCATATCATACAGAAGCAGGGCCATTTGGCCTTTTAACCCACCACAGATTGTAATTAGGCTACCTCTAATGTTGTTTTCCTCCTTCAAATATTCAGACTGTCTCGGACTAAGTGGGCTGATGTGTTGGTATGGCTGTCACCTTTTCTCTCTCTAATGGTCACGTCATGTTTGTGTGTGAGTTGGCATGTGTGTGTGTGTGTGTGTGTGTGTGTGTGTGTGTGTGTGTGCGTGTGTGCGTCCGTGCGTGCGTGTGTGCGTGCGTGTGTTGTGTGTGTGAGAAGGGAGTGTTTGTGTGTGAGTTGGCATGTGTGTGTGTGTGCGTGCGTGCGTGCGTGCGTGCGTGTGTGTGTGTGTGTGTGTGTGTGCGTGTGTTGTGTGTGTGTGTGTGTGTGTGTGTGTCTGTGAGAAGAAAATCCCGGTGAATACCTGACCAGACAGACTTTTTGCATATTGCTATTGTTTTGGGATGTGTACCATTCCACACCCAAGTTAACGTTATGGGTGAACGTTTATTTTTAGCCTACTGCACATGTCCACAAAGGTACACTCTGAGAGAGCCTGCGGATATCACTTTATCATTTTTAAATATGATATTATAATCTTGTGATGCTGCTCTGGTCTAATGACACTTTGCAGTCTCTGGTCTCTGGAGATATTGGCAAGGCACTGTAAGACTTTTCCCCACTGATCTCCGAGTAGATCAGTGGGGAATTCGAGTGGTGGGGAATTCGAGTGGTGGGGAATTCTACATTCAGAAGACAGAGAAGAACAGACTTCATGGGACTGCAGTAGTACTGCATAGGACTGTAGTAGTACTTCATAGGACTGTAGTAGTACTTCATAGAACTGTAGTAGTACTTCATAGTACTGTTTCAAGATTGCAACAAACAAAGTACAGTCATTTATGACAATCTTATTAGTAACACAAGCTCCATTTTTACAATCCCCAAACTGTGTTAAAATACTAAATGTTTTATACATCAATATTTCATTCCATCATAGACATCTTCTGGTATTTCATTGTATTTATTTTATTGCTAATATTTCAGAGGACATTTGGCTTGACTGAGTAGGCCAGTCATATAATACATGGTCTATGTAGCTAATCTCTTCAGGCAGGCTTAGGAGCGACCCGCTCTGTTTCAGTCATTTTGTTTTGATTTGTTTTACTTAACCTTCATTTAACTAGGCAAGTCAGTTAAGAACACATTTTGATTTGCCCAAAGGCAAAAGGCCTTCTGTGGGGACGGGGGCTGGGATTAAAAGTCATTTCTCATCTTCTAGAAAATGACACCAGGTTGCTTTAACCACACACCAGGATCAAGTCCTCCCTCTTACACGCACTGGATAACCTTCCTATTATAGAACGTCTCTGGCTCCGGGATATTTCACACAGCAACAGTTATGTTTACGATTTGAGCCATTTGTTGGAGACTTGGAGGTCAAGGTGCGTAGGTTGTTGAAATTCAGGGAACATGTTCGATTGCAAGGTTGGTTTGGTTTTGTTGCGCTTACCAGACAACAACCTTGACTGCTGGATCCCTGCCAGGCACTCTCGGTGTTCACGCTTGCACAAGCATCGAAAATACTTGTAAATAGAGATTGGATTTGTTGCGTATCATTAGGAAACAGGTGTTTCTTTAGTAGTATTCTGATATAAACCCCTTCGTTCTATCACACTGCTTCTGGTTGGCTGCATTGTCAACTTGATCATCAAAACGATCTCAAGTTTGCCATTTCTCTTCTTTAATAACACGAGGGAATTCATATTTGATCATGTCTAATAGACATTGTTATACAGCACGTCTTACCATATAAAGCAGCTGCTCTTACTCCAGGTGTTCTAGTATGATCTATCAGCTGCTCTTACTCCAGGTGTTCTAGTTTGATCTATGAGCTGCTCTTACTCCAGGTGTTCTAGTATGATCTATCAGCTGCTCTTACTCCAGGTGTTCTAGTATGATCTACCAGCTGCTCTTACTCCAGGTGTTCTAGTATGATCTACCAGCTGCTCTTACTCCAGGTGTTCTAGTATGATCTACCAGCTGCTCTTACTCCAGGTGTTCTAGTATGATCTACCAGCTGCTCTTACTCCAGGTGTTCTAGTTTGATCTATGAGCTGCTCTTACTCCAGGTGTTCTAGTATGATCTACCAGCTGCTCTTACTCCAGGTGTTCTAGTATGATCTACCAGCTGCTCTTACTCCAGGTGTTCTAGTATGATCTACCAGCTGCTCTTACTCCAGGTGTTCTAGTCTGATCTACCAGCTGCTCTTACTCCAGGTGTTCTAGTCTGATCTACCAGCTGCTCTTACTCCAGGTGTTCTAGTCTGATCTACCAGCTGCTCTTACTCCAGGTGTTCTAGTATGATCTACCAGCTGCTCTTACTCCAGGTGTTCTAGTTTGATCTATGAGCTGCTCTTACTCCAGGTGTTCTAGTATGATCTACCAGCTGCTCTTACTCCAGGTGTTCTAGTATGATCTACCAGCTGCTCTTACTCCAGGTGTTCTAGTATGATCTACCAGCTGCTCTTACTCCAGGTGTTCTAGTATGATCTACCAGCTGCTCTTACTCCAGGTGTTCTAGTTTGATATATGAGCTGCTCTTACTCCAGGTGTTCTAGTATGATCTACCAGCTGCTCTTACTCCAGGTGTTCTAGTATGATCTATCAGCTGCTCTTACTCCAGGTGTTCTAGTTTGATCTATGAGCTGCTCTTACTCCAGGTGTTCTAGTATGATCTACCAGCTGCTCTTACTCCAGGTGTTCTAGTATGATCTACCAGCTGCTCTTACTCCAGGTGTTCTAGTCTGATCTACCAGCTGCTCTTACTCCAGGTGTTCTAGTCTGATCTACCAGCTGCTCTTACTCCAGGTGTTCTAGTCTGATCTACCAGCTGCTCTTACTCCAGGTGTTCTAGTCTGATCTACCAGCTGCTCTTACCCCAGGTGTTCTAGTCTGATCTACCAGCTGCTCTTACTCCAGGTGTTCTAGTATGATCTATCAGCTGCTCTTACTCCAGGTGTTCTAGTTTGATCTATCAGCTGCTCTTACTCCAGGTGTTCTAGTATTATCTATCAGCTGCTCTTTCCCCAGGTGTTCTTGTTTGAGATATCAGCTGCTCTTATCCAAGGTGTTCTAGTTTGATCTATCAGCTGCTCTTATCCCAGGTGTTCTAGTATGAACTATCAGCTGCTCTTATCCCAGGTGTTCTAGTATGATCTATCAGCTGCTCTTATCCCAGGTGTTCTAGTTTGATCTATCAGCTGCTCTTATCCCAGGTGTTCTAGTATGATCTATCAGCTGCTCTTATCCCAGGTGTTCTAGATTGTTCTATCAGCTGTTCTTATCCAAGGTGTTCTAGTTTGATCTATCAGCTGCTCTTATCCCAGGTGTTCTAGTATGAACTATCAGCTGCTCTTATCCCAGGTGTTCTAGTATGTTCTATCAGCTGCTCTTATCCAAGGTGTTCTAGTTTGATCTATCAGCTGCTCTTATCCCAGGTGTTCTAGTATGAACTATCAGCTGCTCTTATCCCAGGTGTTCTAGTATGATCTATCAGCTGCTCTTATCCCAGGTGTTCTAGTATGAACTATCAGCTGCTCTTATCCCAGGTGTTCTAGTATGATCTATCAGCTGCTCTTATCCCAGGTGTTCTAGTATGTTCTATCAGCTGCTCTTATCCAAGGTGTTCTAGTTTGATCTATCAGCTGCTCTTATCCCAGGTGTTCTAGTATGAACTATCAGCTGCTCTTATCCCAGGTGTTCTAGTATGATCTATCAGCTGCTCTTATCCCAGGTGTTCTAGTATGATCTACCAGCTGCTCTTTCCCCAGGTGTTCTAGTATGAACTATCAGCTGCTCTTATCCCAGGTGTTCTAGTATGATCTATCAGCTGCTCTTATCCCAGGTGTTCTAGATTGTTCTATCAGCTGTTCTTACCCTAGGTGTTCTAGATTGTTCGATCAGCTGTTCTTACGCTAGGTGTTCTAGATTGTTCTATCAGCTGCTCTTACCCTACGTGTTCTAGTTTGATCTATCAGCTGCTCTTACCCTAGGTGTTCTAGTTTGATCTATCAGCTGCTCTTACCCTAGGTGTTCTAGTTTGATCCCTAACATCACCTTATCTGCTCAATTCAATTCATCCAAAAAAACATTCTAAACGGAGCTATACCTCTCTGTAGACATAGATAATAGATTATTTCGATCATACGCTTTTATCTTCCTTCCTGGTATCATGGCTTTTTCGTGTAGCTTATTTTCTGGGTATGTGATGTCATTTGTTTTGTTTTTTCAGTGCCTGTGTGACTGACTCACACGTCTCTGTTTATATTCAAATATATATATATATATATATATATATATATATATATATATATATATATATATTTGCACACAAGAAAAAATTGAAAACAATATGATCAGAATTAAAAGACAAATGAAAATTGCGTGAAGCTCTTCCAAATATTTATTACAAAAAATAAAGAGTAGATTATTTATTTTATTTTTACAGATTGTTACGAATAAGAGATGACAAATAACACAAAGGAAAACATAAGATAAAATAAATCAGGGGAAGAAAGTAAATCAATTCAAGTGAAATGCATAATCAACATGAGTTACAGAAGTTTCTTTCCTCATTGTGCTCCAGGTGACGCTGGGAGATACCTTCATCGGCATCGGGAGGAAGACTCCGGACTGTCAGGGAAACACCAAGTACTTCCGCTGCAAGTTCTGTAACTTCACCTACATGGGAAGCTCCTCAGTGGAGCTGGAGCAACACTTCCTGTCTGCCCACCCCAACAAGATGAAGTCCCAGCCCCCGCCGCTGCCGAACGACGACAAGCCCTCGGAAGGGAAGGGGAACTATGTGACACGGGGTGGTGGCGTGGAGGGGGCGGAACCGGGAAAGTGGGAGAACCGGGTGGCGGTCCGTGCGGAGGACGACTCGGTGGCTGGCTACTCCGTCCCCATCCACGCCACAGACTCGCCGGGCTGGACGGGGGCCGACGGCGGGGCCACAGACTCACCTGGCTGGACGGGGGCCGACGCCAGGGCCACAGACTCACTTGGCTGGACGGGGGCCGACGGCAGGGCCACAGACTCACCTGGCTGGACGGGGGCCGACGGCGGCGCCACAGTGGTGGCCTATTACTGGTGTAAGTACTGCAACTTCAGCTGTGAGTCGCCCAGCTCACATCGCCTCCTGGAGCATTATGAGAGGAGACACAGACAACCTGAGGGAGGAAGAGGGGGGACCAGGGAGGGCAGCCCAGCCAAGAGGGAGCGAAGGAGCAGCAAATCCAGGGACGGAGAGAGAGACCCCCACAGCCGGAGGAAAGACAAGACAGGAACGAGTGACTCGATGGGCGCAACGGACCCGGAGACGGTGGTGACCAGCTACAACTGCCAGTTCTGTGACTTCCGCTACTCCATGAACCACGGGCCTGAGGTTATTGTGGTGGCGCCTCTGCTCCGCCACTACCAGCAGGCCCACAGCATCCACAAATGCACCATCAAGCACTGCCCGTTCTGCCCGCGTGGCCTCTGCAGCCCTGAGAAGCACCTGGGAGAGATCTCCTTCCCATTTGCTTGCAGGAAGAGCGCATGCTCCCACTGCGTCCTCCTTTTCCTCCAGCTGTCCCCCCAGGGTAGCTCCCCAACTCCCAGGCCCAGCGTCACCCACCT
The DNA here is from genome assembly GCF_057628025.1 of Oncorhynchus mykiss. Lineage (NCBI taxonomy): Eukaryota > Metazoa > Chordata > Actinopteri > Salmoniformes > Salmonidae > Oncorhynchus > Oncorhynchus mykiss. Next base: position 71,830,847 of record NC_143039.1, on the reverse strand, counting down.
GTGTGACCAGTGTCCCTACGCCACCAGCGACATCGACCTGCTTCTGTTGCACTACGACAGTGCCCATGCCACCCACGGCGTGCTGGAGGTCAAGCCCGAGCAGGAGGGAGCTGAGACGGGGAGGTACCCTCACGGGGAGCACTCATGCACCAAGTGCCATTTCATCACAGATGTGGAGGAGGAGATCTTCCGTCACTACAGGTGAGTAGTGGGGAGTTGAGTTGAGTTGGAGTTAGAATGTTATTAGAAAGACTAAATATAATACAGTGCCTTGCGAAAGTATTCGGCCCCCTTGAACTTTGCGACCTTTTGCCACATTTCAGGCTTCAAACATAAAGATATAAAACTGTATTTTTTTGTGAAGAATCAACAACAAGTGGGACACAATCATGAAGTGTAACGACATTTATTGGATATTTCAAACTTTTTTAACAAATCAAAAACTGAAAAATTGGGCGTGCAAAATTATTCAGCCCCTTTACTTTCAGTGCAGCAAACTCTCTCCAGAAGTTCAGTGAGGATCTCTGAATGATCCAATGTTGACCTAAATGACTAATGATGATAAATACAATCCACCTGTGTGTAATCAAGTCTCCGTATAAATGCACCTGCACTGTGATAGTCTCAGAGGTCCGTTAAAAGCGCAGAGAGCATTATGAAGAACAAGGAACACACCAGGCAGGTCCGAGATACTGTTGTGAAGAAGTTTAAAGCCGGATTTGGATACAAAAAGATTTCCCAAGCTTTAAACATCCCAAGGAGCACTGTGCAAGCGATAATATTGAAATGGAAGGAGTATCAGACCACTGCAAATCTACCAAGACCTGGCCGTCCCTCTAAACTTTCAGCTCATACAAGGAGAAGACTGATCAGAGATGCAGCCAAAAGGCCCATGATCACTCTGGTTGAACTGCAGAGATCTACAGCTGAGGTGGGAGACTCTGTCCATAGGACAACAATCAGTCGTATATTGCACAAATCTGGCCTTTATGAAAGAGTGGCAAGAAGAAAGCCATTTCTTAAAGGTATCCATAAAAAGTGTCGTTTAAAGTTTGCCACAAGCCACCTGGGAGACACACCAAACGTGTGGAAGAAGGTGCTCTGGTCAGATGAAACCAAAATTGAACTTTTTGGCAACAATGCAAAATGTTATGTTTGGCGTAAAAGCAACACAGCTCATCACCCTGAACACACCATCCCCACTGTCAAACATGGTGGTGGCAGCATCATGGTTTGGGCCTGCTTTTCTTCAGCAGGGACAGGGAAGATGGTTAAAATTGATGGGAAGATGGATGGAGCCAAATACAGGACCATTCTGGAAGAAAACCTGATGGAGTCTGCAAAAGACCTGAGACTGGGACGGAGATTTGTCTTCCAACAAGACAATGATCCAAAATATAAAGCAAAATCTACAATGGAATGGTTCAAAAATAAACATATCCAGGTGTTAGAATGGCCAAGTCAAAGTCCAGACCTGAATCCAATCGAGAATCTGTGGAAAGAACTGAAAACTGCTGTTCACAAATGCTCTCCATCCAACCTCACTGAGCTCGAGCTGTTTTGCAAGGAGGAATGGGAAAAAATGTCAGTCTCTAGATGTGCAAAACTGATAGAGACATACCCCAAGCGACTTACAGCTGTAATCGCAGCAAAAGGTGGCGCTACAAAGTATTAACTTAAGGGGGCTGAATAATTTTGCACGCCCAATTTTTCAGTTTTTGATTTGTTTAAAAAGTTTGAAATATCCAATAAATGTCGTTCCACTTCATGATTGTGTCCCACTTGTTGTTGATTCTTCACAAAAAAATACAGTTTTATATCTTTATGTTTAAAGCCTGAAATGTGGCAAAAGGTCGCAAAGTTCAAGGGGGCCGAATACTTTCGCAAGGCACTGTACATGTGCAGAATTCTTGGAACTCATTGGAACTCCTTGGAACTGCTTGGAACTCCTTGGAACTCATTGGAACTACTTGGAACTACTTGGAACTACTTGGAACTACTTAGTACTCTTTGGAAGTCCTTGGATCTCCTTGGAACTCCTTGGAACTCCTTGGAACTACTTAGTACTCCTTGGAACTACTTAGTACTCCTTGGAACTCCTTGGAACTCCTTGGAACTCAATAGAACTTCTAGGAACTCATTGTGATGTCCCATTTTACTCAATGCTCTCTTGCTGCTCACATGTTGTAGTTAAAGGTTTGGAAAAATACATTCTTTAGGACCGTTCTTCTTATCTTCTTAACCATAGAACATACAGTAAACACACCATGTTGACATATGTATACATTGGTATGGTGCTCGATATAATGAATATGAGGTTGACAAGTGGTCAATGGACTTTTAATGTTTGGTTCAGCTTCCTATTGAAAACCTGATTATCATTGGTAATAATGTTAGTTTAGTATGGTATCATGCACCATGGCTCAGTGCTAGGATCCAGCTAGTGTAAGCATTGTTGACATTGTTCTTAGTTCAATTTAGGGTTATGAGATTATCTGTTTTTGTGACGTTGAATAAGTAAATCCAGTTTTGCTCATAATGAACAACAGACTTGCAGTCACACACAGTACATGCAGTTAATCAACTTAAGGGAATCAATAGTGAAATGTTAAAAGTCAGGTAATTCTGTCACCCCTTTGTGGGTTTTGATTTAGTCTTACCTTTGGCAGGTGTGGATCCGTGTGTTTTTGTGAGTGTGTGTTTGTGTGTGTGTGTACGCATGTGTCTATGCATGCGTGCATGTCTGCTTGTGTGCGTGTGTGTTTGTCTGAGGACAACTGCCACTGAAATCAGGAATTGCACTCTATTGCACTCTGTAATACCTCCACATAAGATATCAATTACATTAAACCAATTACATTCTGTTTCAGCTCAGCCGCCTGTTTAGATTCGGCTGTTTTGGAATGTATTGATAGAAGTGAGTCTTGTGCAGTGGCTTGATCCATATGTCCACTTGAAGCCTTGACAGATACAGAGCGCAGAGAAATCAATAGGTGGGTTTAAATGCAACAAACTGTGTCTTCTCGGGATATATTAGATGATTCTACGCTGAGTCAAGGGAAACATATTTATACTGAGTTAGCCAGCAGGTCAGGGGAAACATATTGATACTGAGTTAGCCAGCAGGTCAGGAGAAACATATTGATACTGAGTTAGCCAGCGGGTCAGGAGAAACATATTGATACTGAGTTAGCCAGCAGGTCAGGGGATACATATTTATACTGAGTTAGCCAGCAGGTCAGGAGAAACATATTTATACTGAGTTAGCCAGCAGGTCAGGAGAAACATATTGATACTGAGTTAGCCAGCAGGTCAGGAGAAACATATTTATACTGAGTTGGCCAGCAGGTCAGGAGAAACATATTTATACTGAGTTAGCCAGCAGGTCAGGGGAAACATATTTATACTGAGTTAGCCAGCAGGTCAGGAGAAACATATTTATACTGAGTTAGCCAGCAGGTCAGGAGAAACATATTTATACTGAGTTAGCCAGCAGGTCAGGAGAAACATATTTATACTGAGTTAGCCAGCAGGTCAGGAGAAACATATTTATACTGAGTTAGCCAGCGGGTCAGGAGAAACATATTTATACTGAGTTAGCCAGCGGGTCAGGAGAAACATATTTATACTGAGTTAGCCAGCAGGTCAGGAGAAACATATTTATACTGAGTTAGCCAGCAGGTCAGGAGAAACATATTGATACTGAGTTAGCCAGCAGGTCAGTGGAAACATATTTACACTGAGTTAGCCAGCGGGTCAGGAGAAACATATTGATACTGAGTTAGCCAGCAGGTCAGGAGAAACATATTTATACTGAGTTAGCCAGCGGGTCAGGAGAAACATATTTATACTGAGTTAGCCAGCGGGTCAGGAGAAACATATTTATACTGAGTTAGCCAGCAGGTCAGGGGAAACATATTTATAAAGCCTGCCCTTTCTTCTGTTATTAACTTTGAGTTTGGCTTTTTTAAACATATTTAGTAGTCTTTGTCAGTGTGATTAATTCAACCTATCACTTGTTGAAGGCTGATTTTCTGCAATGCTTTTAACATTTTCACCTCTCTAGACAAAGTCCAGCTCATTCCTCACTGTAGGGGTGAATGGTTGCTAGATCTAATTCCTAAACTGATAATGTAAAAATATGTCGTTCTGCCCCTGAACAAGGCAGTTAACCCACTGTTCCCAGACCATCATTGTAAATAATAATTTGTTCTTACCCGACTTGCCTTGTGAAATAATTAAAAATAAAACCATGTTTTTCCCCTAGCCTCTCCAGCTCAGACCCCCCAGTCCTAGACCAACACTCCCTTGTTTGCTTCTATCTATACAGTGTACAGCTCCCTCCTTCTCCCCCTCCTCCCCCTCCTCCTAATCCTCAGAGTGAGGGGCACCGGCAGCCCAGTTACCAGTCGTGCTGGGCCAGAGTTTCCATTTCCTCTGTGATGTCAGAGAGATCTGTCCGTCACACTGGTGGGATTCAGTTCAGTTCACCTCACAGCTCCGCGCCGACCAGGCCCTCGTTAAATACCCAGTGTTGAGTGCGTTCACTGGTGCATAGCTAAGGGAGTTTCATTTCATAGTGCACAAATTACATCCACTCAATACTTTTACTGACACAGACATTGGGTTTTTAGCCCCAAAAACCTGTTTATTGTATAAAAAAAATCAATAAAAGCATTTGAATGTATTTTAAAGAGTGCAGATACTCATTGAGTACTGTGGTGCTATACCATCAGTGGTGCCATACCATCAGTAGTGCCATACCATCAGTGGTGCCATACCATCAGTAGTGCCATACCATCAGTAGTGCCATACCATCAGTGGTGCCATACCATCAGTGGTGCCATACCATCAGTGATGCCATACCATCAGTAGTGCCATACCATCAGTGGTGCCATACCATCAGTGGTGCCATACCACCAGTGGTGCCATACCATCAGTAGTGCCATACCATCAGTAGTGCCATACCATCAGTAGTGCCATACCATCAGTAGTGCCATACCATCAGTAGTGCCATACCATCAGTGGTGCCATACCATCAGTGGTGCCATACCATCAGTGATGCCATACCATCAGTAGTGCCATACCATCAGTAGTGCCATACCATCAGTGGTGCCATACCATCAGTAGTGCCATACCATCAGTGGTGCCATACCATCAGTGGTGCCATACCATCAGTGGTGCCATACCATCAGTAGTGCCATACCATCAGTGGTGCCATACCATCAGTAGTGCCATACCATCAGTAGTGCCATACCATCAGTGGTGCCATACCATCAGTGGTGCCATACCATCAGTGGTGCCATACCATCAGTGGTGCCATACCATCAGTAATGCCATACCATCAGTGGTGCCATACCATCAGTAGTGCCATACCATCAGTGGTGCCATACCATCAGTGGTGCCATACCATCAGTAGTGCCATACCATCAGTAGTGCCATACCATCGGTAGTGCCATACCATCAGTAGTGCCATACCATCAGTAGTGCCATACCATCAGTGGTGCCATACCATCAGTGGTGCCATACCATCAGTGGTGCCATACCATCAGTAATGCCATACCATCAGTGGTGCCATACCATCAGTAGTGCCATACCATCAGTGGTGCCATACCATCAGTGGTGCCATACCATCAGTAGTGCCATACCATCAGTAGTGCCATACCATCAGTGGTGCCATACCATCAGTGGTGCCATACCATCAGTGGTGCCATACCATCAGTGGTGCCATACCATCAGTAGTGCCATACCATCAGTGGTGCCATACCATCAGTGGTGCCATACCATCAGTGGTGCCATACCACCAGTGGTGCCATACCATCAGTAGTGCCATACCATCAGTAGTGCCATACCATCAGTAGTGCCATACCATCAGTAGTGCCATACCATCAGTAGTGCCATACCATCAGTGGTGCCATACCATCAGTGGTGCCATACCATCAGTGATGCCATACCATCAGTAGTGCCATACCATCAGTAGTGCCATACCATCAGTGGTGCCATACCATCAGTAGTGCCATACCATCAGTGGTGCCATACCATCAGTGGTGCCATACCATCAGTGGTGCCATACCATCAGTAGTGCCATACCATCAGTGGTGCCATACCATCAGTAGTGCCATACCATCAGTAGTGCCATACCATCAGTGGTGCCATACCATCAGTGGTGCCATACCATCAGTGGTGCCATACCATCAGTGGTGCCATACCATCAGTAATGCCATACCATCAGTGGTGCCATACCATCAGTAGTGCCATACCATCAGTGGTGCCATACCATCAGTGGTGCCATACCATCAGTAGTGCCATACCATCAGTAGTGCCATACCATCGGTAGTGCCATACCATCAGTAGTGCCATACCATCAGTAGTGCCATACCATCAGTGGTGCCATACCATCAGTGGTGCCATACCATCAGTGGTGCCATACCATCAGTAATGCCATACCATCAGTGGTGCCATACCATCAGTAGTGCCATACCATCAGTGGTGCCATACCATCAGTGGTGCCATACCATCAGTAGTGCCATACCATCAGTAGTGCCATACCATCAGTGGTGCCATACCATCAGTGGTGCCATACCATCAGTGGTGCCATACCATCAGTGGTGCCATACCATCAGTAGTGCCATACCATCAGTGGTGCCATACCATCAGTAGTGCCATACCATCAGTGGTGCCATACCATCAGTAATGCCATACCATCAGTGGTGTCATACCATCAGTGGTGCCATAGCATCTTTACTTACTTACATTATTGTCCCCATGGGGACATTTTGTTGCAGGGTCAAGTACACATTTAAAATGGTGTTTAAACACAAAACAAATTGTCAATACAACTTTAAGAACAGTTACATACAAATAAAAAGAGACTAGCCTGCTGGCCTTACTGGGTGGATAGGAACATTAGCCTGCTGGCCTTACTGGGTGGATAGGATCATTAGCCTGCTGGCCTTACTGGGTGTATAGGGACATTAGCCTGCTGGCCTTACTGGGTGGATAGGAACATTAGCCTGCTGGCCTTACTGGGTGGATATGAACATTAGCCTGCTGGCCTTACTGGGTGGAGAGGAACATTAGCCTGCTGGCCTTACTGGGTGGATAGGAACATTAGCCTGCTGGCCTTACTGGGTGGATAGGAACATTAGCCTCCTGGCCTTACTGGGTGGAGAGGAACATTAGCCTGCTGGCCTTACTGGGTGGAGAGGAACATTAGCCTGCTGGCCTTACTGGGTGTATAGGAACATTAGCCTGCTGGCCTTACTGGGTGGAGAGGAACATTAGCCTGCTGGCCTTACTGGGTGTATAGGAACATTAGCCTGCTGGCCTTACTGAGTGGATAGGAACATTAGCCTGCTGGCCTTACTGGGTGTATAGGAACATTAGCCTGCTGGCCTTACTGGGTGGATAGGATCATTATCCTGCTGGCCTTACTGGGTGGATAGGAACATTAGCCTGCTGGCCTTACTGGGTGTATAGGAACATTAGCCTGCTGGCCTTACTGGGTGGATAGGAACATTAGCCTGCTGGCCTTACTGGGTGGAGAGGAACATTAGCCTGCTGGCCTTACTGGGTGGAGAGGAACATTAGCCTGCTGGCCTTCCTGGGTGGATATGAACATTAGCCTGCTGGCCTTACTGGGTGGATAGGAACATTAGCCTGCTGGCCTTACTGGGTGGAGAGGAACATTAGCCTGCTGGCCTTACTGGGTGGAGAGGAACATTAGCCTGCTGGCCTTACTGGGTGGATATGAACATTAGCCTGCTGGCCTTACTGGGTGGATAGGATCATTAGCCTGCTGGCCTTACTGGGTGGAGAGGAACATTAGCCTGCTGGCCTTACTGGGTGGATATGAACATTATCCTGCTGGCCTTACTGGGTGGATAGGATCATTAGCCTGCTGGCCTTACTGGGTGGATAGGAACATTAGCCTCCTGGCCTTACTGGGTGGATAGGAACATTAGCCTGCTGGCCTTACTGGGTGGATAGGATCATTAGCCTGCTGGCCTTACTGGGTGGAGAGGAACATTATCCTGCTGGCCTTACTGGGTGGAGAGGAACATTAGCCTGCTGGCCTTACTGGGTGGATAGGAACATTAGCCTGCTGGCCTTACTGGGTGGATAGGAACATTAGCCTGCTGGCCTTACTGGGTGGATAGGAACATTAGCCTGCTGGCCTTACTGGGTGGATAGATACATTAGCCTGCTGGCCTTACTGGGTGGAGAGGAACATTAGCCTGCTGGCCTTACTGGGTGGATAGGAACATTAGCCTGCTGGCCTTACTGAGTGGAGAGGAACATTAGCCTGCTGGCCTTACTGGGTGGATAGGAACATTAGCCTGCTGGCCTTACTGGGTGGAGAGGAACATTAGCCTGCTGGCCTTACTGGGTGGATAGGAACATTAGCCTGCTGGCCTTACTGGGTGGAGAGGAACATTAGCCTGCTGGCCTTACTGGGTGGAGAGGAACATTAGCCTGCTGGCCTTACTGGGTGGATAGGAACATTAGCCTGCTGGCCTTACTGGGTGGAGAGGAACATTAGCCTGCTGGCCTTACTGAGTGGAGAGGAACATTAGCCTGCTGGCCTTACTGGGTGGATAGGAACATTAGCCTGCTGGCCTTACTGGGTGGATATGAACATTATCCTGCTGGCCTTACTGGGTGGATAGGAACATTAGCCTGCTGGCCTTACTGGGTGGATAGGAACATTAGCCTGCTGGCCTTACTGGGTGGATATGAACATTAGCCTGCTGGCCTTACTGGGTGGATATGAACATTAGCCTGCTGGCCTTACTGGGTGGATATGAACATTAGCCTGCTGGCCTTACTGGGTGGATATGAACATTAGCCTGCTGGCCTTACTGAGTGGATAGGAACATTAGCCTGCTGGCCTTACTGGGTGGATATGAACATTAGCCTGCTGGCCTTACTGGGTGGAGAGGAACATTAGCCTGCTGGCCTTACTGGGTGGATAGGAACATTAGCCTGCTGGCCTTACTGGGTGGATAGGATCATTAGCCTGCTGGCCTTACTGGGTGGATAGGAACATTAGCCTGCTGGCCTTACTGGGTGGATAGGATCATTAGCTTGCTGGCCTTACTGGGTGGAGAGGAACATTATCCTGCTGGCCTTACTGGGTGGAGAGGAACATTAGCCTGCTGGCCTTACTGGGTGGATAGGAACATTATCCTGCTGGCCTTACTGGGTGGATAGGAACATTAGCCTGCTGGCCTTACTGGGTGGATAGGAACATTAGCCTGCTGGCCTTACTGGGTGGATAGGAACATTAGCCTCCTGGCCTTACTGGGTGGATAGGAACATTAGCCTGCTGGCCTTACTGGGTGGATAGGAACATTAGCCTCCTGGCCTTACTGGGTGGATAGGAACATTAGCCTGCTGGCCTTACTGGGTGGATAGGATCATTAGCCTGCTGGCCTTACTGGGTGGATAGGAACATTAGCCTCCTGGCCTTACTGAGTGGATAGGAACATTAGCCTGCTGGCCTTACTGGGTGGATAGGAACATTAGCCTCCTGGCCTTACTGGGTGGAGAGGAACATTATCCTGCTGGCCTTACTGGGTGGATAGGAACATTAGCCTCCTGGCCTTACTGGGTGGATAGGAACATTAGCCTGCTGGCCTTACTGGGTGGATAGGAACATTAGCCTGCTGGCCTTACTGCGTGGAGAGGAACATTAGCCTGCTGGCCTTACTGGGTGGATAGGAACATTAGCCTGCTGGCCTTACTGGGTGGATAGGAACATTAGCCTGCTGGCCTTACTGGGTGGATAGGAACATTAGCCTGCTGGCCTTACTGGGTGGATAGGATCATTAGCCTGCTGGCCTTACTGAGTGGAGAGGAACATTATCCTGCTGGCCTTACTGGGTGGATAGGAACATTAGCCTGCTGGCCTTACTGGGTGGATAGGATCATTAGCCTGCTGGCCTTACTGAGTGGAGAGGAACATTATCCTGCTGGCCTTACTGGGTGGATAGGAACATTAGCCTGCTGGCCTTACTGGGTGGATAGGAACATTAGCCTGCTGGCCTTACTGGGTGGATAGGAACATTAGCCTGCTGGCCTTACTGGGTGGATAGGAACATTAGCCTGCTGGCCTTACTGGGTGGATAGGAACATTAGCCTGCTGGCCTTACTGGGTGGATAGGATCATTAGCCTGCTGGCCTTACTGGGTGGATAGGATCATTAGCCTGCTGGCCTTACTGGGTGGATAGGAACATTAGCCTGCTGGCCTTACTGGGTGGATAGGATCATTAGCCTGCTGGCCTTACTGGGTGGATAGGAACATTAGCCTGCTGGCCTTACTGGGTGGATAGGAACATTAGCCTCCTGGCCTTACTGGGTGGATAGGAACATTAGCCTGCTGGCCTTACTGGGTGGATAGGAACATTAGCCTGCTGGCCTTACTGGGTGGATAGGAACATTAGCCTGCTGGCCTTACTGGGTGGATAGGATCATTAGCCTGCTGGCCTTACTGGGTGTATAGGAACATTAGCCTGCTGGCCTTATTGAGTGGATAGGAACATTAGCCTGCTGGCCTTACTGGGTGGATAGGATCATTAGCCTCCTGGCCTTACTGGGTGGATAGGATCATTAGCCTGCTGGCCTTACTGGGTGGATAGGATCATTAGCCTGCTGGCCGTACTGGTTGGAGAGCCTGCGCTATTTAGGAGAGATATCACACTTGGCACAAATTATTGTCAGGAGAGAGAGAGAGAGAGCGAGAGAGCGAGAGAGAGAGAGAGAGAGAGAGAGAGAGAGAGAGAGAGAGAGAGAGAGAGAGAGAGAGAAAGTGTCATGTTCTGACCTTAGTTCCTTTGTTTTGTCCTTTGTTTTAGTATGGTCAGGGCATAAGTTGGGTGGGTTGTCTATGTTAGTTTTTCTATGATTTTCCATTTCTGTGTTTGGCCTGGTATGGTTCTCAATCAGAGGCAGCTGTCAATCGTTGTCCCTGATTGAGAAGCATATTTAGGTAGCCTGTTTTCGATTGTGTTTTGTGGGTGGTTGTTTTCAGTCTTTGTGTGTCTACACCAGACAGAACTGTTCCGGTTGTTTCTTTGTTGTTTTGTTATTCAGTGTTCAGTTTACTTTATTAAAATTATGAACACGTACCACGCTGCGCATTGGTCCTCACCTTCTTCCACCGACAACGGCTGTTACACAGAGAGCGAGAGAGAGAGAGAGAGAGAGAGAGAGAGAGAGAGAGAAGATTTATGACTTTTGTACACTAACTATTTGCACATCGTTATAACACTGTATATTGACATAATATGACATTTTAAATGTCTTTATTATTTTGGAACGTCTGTGAGTGTAATGTTTACTGTACCTTTTGTGTTTTTATTTCACTTTTGTTGATTAGCTTCTTCATTTGCTTTGGCAATGTAAACATATGTTTCCCATGACAATAAAGCCCCTTACATTTAAATTGAAAATTGAGAAGGAGAGAGAGGGAGTTAGAGAATGGAGAGAGAGAAGGCGTGAGGAAAGAGTGAGGGAGAGAGGAGAGAGAGAGGAGAGAGAGAGAGAGGAGAGTGAAATAGATGGAGAGGAGAGTGAACGATAGAGCGAGAGAGAGAGAGAGAGAGAGAGAGAGAAAGAGGAGATAGAGAGAGAGGAGAGTGAAATAGATGGAGAGGAGAGTGAACGATAGAGAGAGAGAGAGAGAGAGAGAGAGAGAGAAAGAGGAGATAGAAAGAGAGAGAGGAGAGCGAGAGAGAGTGAGATATAGTTAGAGAGAGGAGAGAGAGAGAAAGATACATGAGAGTGAAAAAGAGAGAGAGGAGCGAGAGGAGAGTGAAAGAGAGAGAGGAGAGAGAGAGAGTGGAGACTAAAAGAGAGGGAGAGAGAGAGAGAGAGAGAGAGAGGAGAGTGAGAGAGCGACATAGAGAGAGATGAGAGTGAAAGAGAGAGAGAGTTGGAGGGAGAGAGACAGAGGGAGAGAGATAGTTGGAGAGAGGGAGGTACAGAGTGAAAAAGAGAGAGAGAGAGAGGGGGAGAGAGAGAGAGAGAGAGAGAGAAAGAGAGGAGAGAGAAAGGGTTTTAAAGGGTCATAATAAGTGAATGTGTTTGTGTCTGGAAGTCCTGGCTGCAGAGGAGGCTCTGTCTTTATTACTCACCATAACTCCCCTCTAATTAAACCACGGAAAACAACCACTGTCTCTCAGGTTGCACACTTGTCCGTTTATTCTCATGAAGCTGTCATTGACATTGTATGTCGTCTGTTTTCTGCGCTTGGAGGAAAAGTTGTTTTATGTTGAAAAAAACGGCGCTATGCTACCCCAAAGAATAGTTGCTTTGGCTGCGTGTGTGTTTCTCTGTGTGTCTCTGTATCTCATTTTGTGTATGTTCATGAGAGTACATGCTAGATTTGACGCATTGTCGTGTATGGTAGTGAGTGTATATGCTCATACATGTTGGGAGTCGGATGCATATTGTTGGATGCACTGCCTTGAAAAACTACAGATGTTCAGGACGTTCATTAGAGGCTGGCCTCTTGGCCTGGTGCAGCAGGCTTTTGAGATGTAAACAGTTCAGATAATCAGAGAATCCTGCAGAGGCTAAACACACACACACACACGCACACACACATGCACGCACGCACGCACGCACACACACACACACACACACACGCACACACACACACACGCAAACACACACTTTATACACCAACACAATACACACACCATGGTTTCTGTTAGGAAAATGTGGCGCTGGACATTTGACCAGCAGCATTTTCATTTACCGAACATTTGTGATATTTACCGGACCCCTATGCGTTGGCTGCCTAACCTGATTTGGGTGTCCACCCATGGTGATCAGAATAACAGAAATCACATATAGTTTACGGTAATTCCTGTTAACAGAACATGCAAGTCGAGGACTTAACGATGTGTGGTCCTTCTTTCCAAATGCTGATGTTAGTACAGTGGTTCCCAACCTTTTTTTCAGTTACTGTACCACCAACTTAGTTCTGAAGTACTGTACCACCAACTGAGTTCTGAAGTACTGTACCACCAACTGAGTTCTGAAGTACTGTACCACCAACTGAGTTCTGAAGTACTGTACCACCAACTGAGTTCTGAAGTACTGTACCACCAACTGAGTTCTGAATTACTGTACCACCAACTGAGTTCTGAAGTACTGTACCACCAACTGAGTTCTGAAGTACTGTACCACCAACTGAGTTCTGAAGTGCTGTACCACCAACTGAGTTCTAAAGTACTGTACCACCAACTGAGTTCTGAAGTACTGTACCACCAACTGAGTTCTGAAGTACTGTACCACCAACTGAGTTCTGAAGTGCTGTACCACCAACTGAGTTCTAAAGTACTGTACCACCAACTGAGTTCTGAAGTACTGTACCACCAACTGAGTTCTGAAGTACTGTACCACCAACTGAGTTCTGAAGTACTGTACCACCAACTGAGTTCTGAAATACTGTACCACCAACTGAGTTCTGAAGTACTGTACCACCAACTGACTTCTGATTTACTGTACCACCTACTGAGTTCTGAAGTACTGTACCACCAACTGAGTTCTGAATTACTGTACCACCAACTGAGTTCTGAAGTACTGTACCACCAACTGAGTTCTGAAGTATTGTACCACCAACTGAGTTCTGAAGTACTGTACCACCAACTGAGTTCTGAAGTACTGTACCACCAACTGAGTTCTGAAGTACTGTGCCACCAACTGAGTTCTGAAGTACTGTACCACCAACTGAGTTCTGAAGTACTGTACCAGCAACTGAGTTCTGAAGTACTGTACTACCAACTGAGTTCTGAAGTACTGTACCACCAACTGAGTTCTGAAGTACTGTACCACCAACTGAGTTCTGAAATACTGTACCACCAACTGAGTTCTGAAGTACTGTACCACCAACTGACTTCTGAATTACTGTACCACCAACTGAGTTCTGAAGTACTGTACCACCAACTGAGTTCTGAATTACTGTACCACCAACTGAGTTCTGAAGTACTGTACCACCAACTGAGTTCTGAAGTACTGTACCACCAACTGAGTTCTGAAGTACTGTACCACCAACTGAGTTCTGAAGTACTGTACCACCAACTGAGTTCTGAAGTACTGTACCACCAACTGAGTTCTGAAGTACTGTACCAGCAACTGAGTTCTGAAGTACTGTACTACCAACTGAGTTCTGAAGTACTGTACCACCAACTGAGTTCTGAAGTACTGTACCACCAACTGAGTTCTGAATTACTGTACCACCAACTGAGTTCGGAAGTACTGTACCACCAACTGAGTTCTGAAGTACTGTACCACCAACTGAGTTCTGAAGTACTGTACCACCAACTGAGTTCTGAATTACTGTACCACCAACTGAGTTCTGAAGTACTGTACCACCAACTGAGTTTTGCTCTGCCCGGAGGACCCCTGAAGTACCCCTTCATGTGCATGTTACCAGTAGGTCTATGATCTCATGAGTCTTCTGAAGTACTTCCTGTGGACAGACTAAGTAACCCCATTGCACCCCTGGTTGGGAACCACTGTGTTAGAATAACTGACCACATTTACTTTTTCTCAGCCAACAAGACAAGTAATGAACAGCAAAATGACTAACCTGTGTCAATCTACTATCCCCCATAGTAGAAAAGTTGACCTATTCTATTGGTCAGCTTGTCGAGAAAGAAAAAGCCTTTTCCAAGCAGACTCTGGGACAGTTGTGGGACGATAGATCCCAAGTTCAAACAACCATTAGGCCAAGCCTACATAAAAATAACAACGTTAAAAATCAACGAGTCTGATGCAACAGATCAGAACGTTTACCTTCAAATGTTGATAAACTATTATTTCTTCACATTATTAGCACAGCAATGTACACAAGGCAGGAGGCTACAGTCAAATGTTCATTATGCAATTAGCGGGAAAACACCATTGTGAAAAGCACACTACACATGTGAGCAGTTTCATGTGACAGAGATTAACATTTCTGTAAAAAATTGAAAGAAGGGATAATATGCAGCAACTACATGAGTTGTTAATATGATCACACTTGTTCCTTTGGCTACTGGACAATACATGAAAGTTGATATCAAATAATTGCCTCCACTGATATGGTCTGATTTTGGCTAGGCTACTTTGAAGCCAGGTAACACATGCCTTATAATATGAAGCAAAATGTTGAGGTTTCAGACAATTAAGTATAAACTCAGCAAAAAAAAGAAGTCCTCTCACTGTCAACTGCATTTATTTTCAGCAAACTTAACATGTGTAAATATTTGTATGACCCTAACAAGATTCAACAACGGAGACATAAACTGAACAAGTTCCACAGACATGTGACCAACCAAAATGTAAATACAGTGGGGCAAAAAAGTATTCAGTCAGCCACCAATTGTGCAAGTTCTCCCACTTAAAAAGATGAGAGAGGTAATTTTCATCATAGGTACACTTCAACTATGACAGACAAAATGAGAAAAAGAAATCCAGAATATCACATTGTAGGATTTTAAATGAATTTATTTGTAAATTATGGTGGAAAATAAGTATTTGGTCAACTACAAACAAGCAATATTTCTGGCTCTCACAGACCTGTAACTTCTTCTTTAAGAGGCTCCTCTGTCCTCCACTCGTTACCTGTATTAATGGCACCTGTTTGAACTTGTTATCAGTATAAAAGACACCTGTCCACAACCTCAAACAGTCACACTCCAAACTCCACTATGGCCAAGACCAAAGAGCTGTCAAAGGACACCAGAAACAAAATTGTAGACCTGCACCAGGCTGGGAAGACTGAATCTTCAATAGGTAAGCAGCTTGGTTTGAAGAAATCAACTGTGGGAGCAATTATTAGGAAATGGAAGACATACAAGACCACTGATAATCTCCCTCGATCTGGGGCTCCATGCAAGATCTCACCCTGTGGGGTCAAAATGATCACAAGAACGTTGAGCAAAAATCCCAGAACCACACGGGGGGACCTAGTGAATGACCTGCAGAGAGCTGGGACCAAAGTAACAAATCATCAGTAACACACTACGCCGCCAGGGACTCAAATTCTGCAGTGCCAGACGTGTCCCCCTGCTTAAGCCAGTACATGTCCAGGCCCGTCTGAAGTTTGCTAGAGAGCATTTGGATGATCCAGAAGAAGATTGGGAGAATGTCATATGGTCAGATGAAACCAAAATATAACTTCTTGGTAAAAACTCAACTCGTCGTGTTTGGAGGACAAAGAATGCTGAGTTGCATCCAAAGAACACCATATCTACTGTGAATCTTGGGGGTGGAAACATCATGCTTTGGGGCTGTTTTTCTGCAAAGGGACCAGGACGACTGATCCGTGTAAAGGAAAGAATGAATGGGGCCATGTATCGTGAGATTTTGAGTGAAAACCTCTTCCATCAGCAATGGCATTGAAGATGAAATGTGGCTGGGTCTTTCAGCATGACAATGATCCCAAACACACTGCCCGGGGAACGAAGGAGTGGCTTCGTAAGAAGCATTTCAAGGTCCTGGAGTGGCCTAGCCAGATCTCAACCCCATAGAAAATCTTTGGAGGGAGTTGAAAGTCCGTGTTGCCCAGCAACAGCCCCAAAACATATCTGCTCTAGAGGAGATCTGCATGGAGGAATGGGCCAAAATACCAGCAACAGTGTGTGAAAACCTTGTGAAGACTTACAGAAAATGTTTGACCTCTGTCATTGCCAACAAAGGGTATATAACAAAGTATTGAGATAAACTTTTGTTATTGACCAAATACTTATTTTCCACCATAATTTGCAAATGAATTCATAAATCCTACAATGTGATTTTCTGGATTTTTTTTCTCATTTTGTCTGTCATAGTTGAAGTGTACCTATGATGAAAATTACAGGCCTCTCTCATCTTTTTAAGTGGGAGAACTTGCACAATTTGTGGCTGACTAAATACATTTTTGCCCCACTGTATGTGTCCCTGAATAAAGGGGGGTCGTTCAAAATCAAAAGTAACAGTCAGAATCTGGTGTGGCCACCAGCTGCATCAAGTACTGCAGTGCATCTCCTCCTCATGGACTGCACCAGATTTGCCAGTTCTTGCTGTGAGATGTTACCCCACTCTTCCACCAAGGCACCTGTAAGTTCCCGGAAATTTCTAGGGGGAATGGCCCTAGCACTCACCCTCCGATCCAACAGGTCCCAGACGTGCTCAATGGGATGGAGATCCGGGCTCTTCGCTGGCCATGGCAGAACACTGACATTCCTGTCTTGCGGTAAATCATCCACAGAACGAGCAGTATGGCTGGTGGCATTGTCATGCTGGACGGTCATGTCAGGATGAGCCTGCAGTAAGGGTACCACGTGAGGGAGAAGGATGTCTTCCCTGTAACGCAGTGCGTTAAAATAGCTTGCAATGACAACATGCTCAGTCCGATGATGCTGTGACACACCGCCCCAGACCATGACGGACCCTCCACCTCCAAATTGATCCCGCTCCAGAGTACAGGCCTCGGTGTAACGCTCATGCCTTTATCGATAAACACAAATCTGACCATCACCCCTGGTGAGACAAAATCGTGACTCATCAGTGAAGAGCACTTTTTTCCAGCCCTGTCTGGTCCAGCGACGGTGGGTTTGTGCCCATAGGCGACTTTGTTGCCGGTGATGTCTGGTGAGGACCTGCCTCCAAGCCTACAAGCCCTCAGTCCAGCCTGTCTCAGCTCATTGCAGACAGTCTGAGCACTGATGAAGGGATTGTGCGTTCCTGGTGTAACTCGGGCATTTGTTGGTGCCAACTTGTACCTGTCCCGCAGGTGAGATGTTCGGATGTACCAATCTTGTACAGGTGTTGTTACTCATGGTCTGCCACTGCGAGGATGATCAGCTGTCCATCCTGTCTCCCTGTAGCGCTGTCTTAGGCGTCTCACAGTACGGACATTACAATGTATTGCCCTGGCCACATCTGCTGTCCTCATGCCTCCTTGCAGCATGCCTAAGGCACGTTCACACAGAGGAGCAGGGACCCTGGGCATCATACTTTTGGTGTTTTTCAGAGTCAGTTGAAAGGCCTCTTTAGTGTCCTAAGTTTTCATAATTTTGACCTTAATTGCCTACCGTCTGTAAGCTGTTAGTGGCATGGGAAACAGTGTTTAAACCCTTTACAATGAAGATCTGTAAAGTAATTTGGATTTTTACGAATTATCTTTGAAAGACAGGGTCCTGAAAAAAAGTGACGTTTCATTTTTTGCTGAATTGATGTTTTTAAAATACATATTGCTTCCAGCTCATTGCAAAGTGGTGTGTGACACGCTGTCGACGCCAGCCTTCTGTTGGCTACGCATTTCCTGTTTGAGGTGTTTTGTTGCAACATCTCTCGCTTTGTGTGACAGATTTCCCGCTCGAAGCCTCTTTATCTGTATGCTGTATGCGTATAATAAGTAAGATACATAAGGAATATGCTGTACACACGCACCAATTTAATTACACTCAATTATGCAAATTAACCTGTATACCGATAAGCATGACCAGTCAAATGCATTTCCATCAATGAAGAGGATTAAAAACATTATTTCACATTAGGAATTTATTTCTTCTTTTCCCGGTGCCAATTCTAGTTTTTAGGCTTTCCTATACATTTTTTTAATCAGACAAAAGCCGACTATTACCCGGAAACCCTAACCTTGACACACCAACATTTTTATTTGGTATAAAACAATCAGTGTGGTACGGTGTAATCATTTATCAGTGGGAAATCCTAGAATGCAACAGCATGAATTCATTCCTGTAGATTTCATTTCCTGTATCCCAAAACAATAGCGCTAATTTGTTTCTAAATTGTTGTTTTTGTTTGTTTTGTTTGCGTTTCAGTTGGAGTATAATCAGATTAGAGTCACAGAGAAGTTCTCTATTCAACAATGTAGTTATTCTTAGTGGTCATGTGTGTGTGCGTGTAATTCTGAAGAGTTGAGGCTATGGATGAATGGCCACACTCCAAGCTCTCTTGTTGATGCTGGTAAAATAAACAGGAATGGGCAATGCAGTTGTGTTTATTTATTTGGGCACCAACGCATACGTTGGGTGTCTCTATGGTGACGTGGCTACATCAACAGGAAATGAAAGCAGTGTTTCTGCTGTGATGCTTCATTGTGTTTCTGTGGAAAACCCAACTGCTTATTTAGCTGAAGTTTTCATGTGAATCATAATGATTGGTCAATTTGATATATGATGATTGGAGGTTGGAGAATGCATGTGAATCATAATGATTGGTCAATTTGATATATGATGATTGTAGGTTGGAGAATGCATGTGAGATGGCGTGAGACAGTGAGATTCATTCAATTTAAATAATATTATTGATTGAACTCGTAACTTTTTGATTGAAATAACAACTTCATCATTTTTCTCAGAGTATCATCAGGAAGTGGGGACTAGGGCTGGCATATTCTGCTTCCTGTATGAGGTTTGCTTTTTCTCCAAACAGTGTTAGCCATGGGATCATAAGAAAAAACACTGAGGTCTACATGTCATTTCAGCAAGTCATGACACCCACCATCTCAGATTGTTCTGAAATCATGTAGTTAGAAACAGACAAGATTAGCATTCCTGAAACATTAATTTGATCTCTGAGAAATTAAGCTAATTGATTGAATCCAAATTGTCCATTTTAATTTATTGGATTCATATAATATTCAAAAAATATAGTACCCAACATCTGATTTGGACCAAACTTTGTTCTGATATTGAGTAAGAAATTAGGAATCCAAAGAAATTGTGAAGAGCCACCCATGGACCCCCCACACCCCTCCCCCCATGCCAATCCCACCCCAACAACAAGTACAGTGGGGGGGAAAAGTATTTAGTCAGCCACCAATTGTGCAAGTTCTCCCACTTAAAAAGATGAGAGAGGCCTGTAATTTTCATCATAGGTACATTTCAACTATGACAGACAAAATGAGAAAAAAAATCCAGAAAATCACATTGTAGGATTTTTAATGAATTTATTTGCAAATTATGGTGGACAATAAGTATTTGGTCACCTACAAACAACCAAGATTTCTGGCTCTCAGAGACCTGTAACTTCTTCTTTAAGAGGCTCCTCTGTCCTCCACTCGTTACCTGTATTAATGGCACCTGTTTGAACTTGTTATCAGTATAAAAGACACCTGTCCACAACCTCAAACAGTCACACTCCAAACTCCACTATGGCCAAGACCAAAGAGCTGTCAAAGGACACCAGAAACAAAATTGTAGACCTGCACCAGGTTGGGAAGACTGAATCTGCAATTGGTAAGCAGCTTGGTTTGAAGAAATCAACTGTGGGAGCAATTATTAGGAAATGGAAGACATACAAGACCACTGATAATCTCCCTCGATCTGGGGCTCCACGCAAGATCTCACCCCGTGGGGTCAAAATGATCACAAGAACGGTGAACAAAAATCCCAGAACCACACGGAGGGACCTAGTGAATGACCTGCAGAGAGCTGGGACCAAAGTAACAAAGCCTACCATCAGCAAGGGCATTGAAGCTGAAGCGTGGCTGGGTCTTTCAGCATGACAATGATCTCAAACACACCGCCCGGGCAACGAAGGAGTGGCTTCGTAAGAAGCATTTCAAGGTCCTGGAATGGCCTAGCCAGTCTCCAGATCTCAACCCCATATAACATCTTTGGGGGGAGTTGAAAGTCCGTGTTGCCCAGCAACAGCCCCAAAACATCACTGCTCTAGAGGAGATCTGCATGGAGGAATGGGCCAAAATACCAGCTACAGTGTGTGAAAACCTTGTGAAGACTTACAGAAAACGTTTAAACCTCTGTCATTGCCAACAAATGGTATATAACAAAGTATTGAGATAAACTTTTGTTATTGACCACATACTTATTTTCCACCATAATTTGCAAATAAATTCATTAAAAATCCTACAATGTGATTTTCTGGATTTTTTTTCAGGCCTCTCATCTTTTTAAGTGGGAGAACTTGCACAATTGTTGGCTGACTAAATACTTTTTTGCCCCACTGTATATAGTATCAGTTCCCTATGTCTGACATGGAACTGTGGCTTGGAGTATTGTTTGCATGGAACTGTGGCTTGGAGTATTGTTTCTTTATCCTATGTAATGTATTCCCAGTGAATTTGGTGCTGCTTTGCCCCCCCCCTGTCCAGAGAAATTAGTCATTGAAGTTTTTTGGTTTATGTCCCATCCTACATACTGATATGACCAGGTTCTGACCACTAGATGGTGCTGTTCTGTTTTCTGTTTTTTATGTTAAAGGTGTAGTTAAAGGGATAGTCTTTCAAATGCTAACTTTTTAACATTTGTGGCACATATCCAATGCAAGTCAATGGTACCTATATTAGCATTTTCACACTTCAAATCCTTATCACCTATAAGAAACATCATTGAGTTATACAATAAGTGTTTGGATACTTTAGGATGACAAAAGCATGGATTGCTGTCATACCATGTCTATATCCTGCTTACGTATGAATTGCTGTCATACCTTGTCTATAGACTGCTTACGTATGGATTGCTGTCATACCTTGTCCATCGACCGCTTACAGGCTAAGGAAACCAATTTGTAATTTTGGTGAACTATCCCTTTAACTATCCATTTAACGTAAAAAAAAATAATAATAAAAAAAAACGGAACAGCACCATCTAGTGGTCAGAACCTGGTAATATCAGGATGTCGGACCTAAACCTAACAACTTCAATGACTATTTTCTTTGAACAGGGAATGGAAAAAAAACATGACCAAATTCACTGGGAATACATTACATAGGATGAAGAAACAATACCCAGAGCCACAGCGCTGTGCTACTTGTCAGACACAGAGCACTGAATACTTGTTGTTGGGGTGGTTTGTGTCAAAATCGTTGTTCTTGTGCTTTTCGAGGTGGAAGGACCCTGTATTTTAGCTTTAGCTGAGCCTTTTACAATATCTTTAGTTGATTAGGTCTGTATACGTACAGTCATGTTGTGCAGAGCTGTGGAGTAGTGGTATCTCCCTGGGATCAATTAAGCACTTTGAGATTCTTTATGTAATGAATAGCGCTATAAAAGTTTTTAAAAGTATTATTTTTATTATTAAATAAAGCGGAAAAACCCTGAGTATATACAGTGCCTTGCGAAAGTATTCGGCCCCCTTGAACTTTGCGACCTTTTGCCACATTTCAGGTTCAAACATAAAGATATAAAACTGTATTTTTTTGTGAAGAATCAACAACAAGTGGGACACAATCTTGAAGTGGAACGACATTTATTGGATATTTCAAACTTTTTTAACAAATCAAAAACTGAAAAATTGGGCGTGCAAAATTATTCAGCCCCTTTACTTTCAGTGCAGCAAACTCTCTCCAGAAGTTCAGTGAGGATCTCTGAATGATCCAATGTTGACCTAAATGACTAATGATGATAAATACAATCCACCTGTGCGTAATCAAGTCTCCGTATAAATGCACCTGCACTGTGATAGTCTCAGAGGTCCGTTAAAAGCGCAGAGAGCATCATGAAGAACAAGGAACAAACCAGGCAGGTCCGAGATACTGTTGTGAAGAAGTTTAAAGCCGGATTTGGATACAAAAAGATTTCCCAAGCTTTAAACATCCCAAGGAGCACTGTGCAAGCGATAATATTGAAATGGAAGGAGTATCAGACCACTGCAAATCTACCAAGACCTGGCCGTCCCTCTAAACTTTCAGCTCATACAAGGAGAAGACTGATCAGAGATGCAGCCAAGAGGCCCATGATCACTCTGGATGAACTGCAGACATCTACAGCTGAGGTGGGAGACTCTGTCCATAGGACAACAATCAGTCGTATATTGCACAAATCTGGCCTTTATGGAAGAGTGGCAAGAAGAAAGCCATTCCTTAAAGATATCCATAAAAAGTGTCGTTTAAAGTTTGCCACAAGCCACCTGGGAGACACACCAAACATGTGGAAGAAGGTGCTCTGGTCAGATGAAACCAAAATGGAACTTTTTGGCAACAATGCAAAACGTTATGTTTGGCGTAAAAGCAACACAGCTGAACACACCATCCCCACTGTCAAACATGGTGGTGGCAGCATCATGTTTTGGGCCTGCTTTTCTTCAGCAGGGACAGGGGAGATGGTTAAAATTGATGGGAAGATGGATGGAGCCAAATACAGGACCATTCTGGAAGAAAACCTGATGGAGTCTGCAAAAGACCTGAGACTGGGACAGAGATTTGTCTTCCAACAAGACAATGATCCAAAGCATAAAGCAAAATCTACAATGGAATGGTTCAAAAATAAACATATCCAGGTGTTAGAATGGCCAGGTCAAAGTCCAGACCTGAATCCAATCGAGAATCTGTGGAAAGAACTGAAAACTGCTGTTCACAAATGCTCTCCATCCAACCTCACTGAGCTCGAGCTGTTTTGCAAGGAGGAATGGGAAAAAATGTCAGTCTCTCGATGTGCAAAACTGATAGAGACATACCCCAAGTGACTTACAGCTGTAATCGCAGCAAAAGGTGGCGCTACAAAGTATTAACTTAAGGGGGCTGAATCATTTTGCACGCCCAATTTTTCAGTTTTTGATTTGTTAAAAAAGTTTGAAATATCCAATAAATGTCGTTCCAATTCATGATTGTGTCCCACTTGTTGTTGATTCTTCACAAAAAAATACAGTTTTAAATCTTTATGTTTGAAGCCTGAAATGTGGCAAAAGGTCGCAAAGTTCAAGGGGGCCGAATACTTTCGCAAGGCACTGTATAAAACAGAATAATACCAACAGTGTTGACCAAGCCGGTATTCATTTCCCGATGATGTTGTCTCCCACTCTTTCCCTCTCCCTGTCTTTGCATGCTTTCTCTGTGTTAACACTGTCCCTCTTTTATTAACCCTTCGATTGTCTGCTCCCTGTAGGAGAGTCCACGGCTGTTGTCGCTGCCGCCACTGCAGCTTCACCGCCTCCGACACCTTGACACTGCTGGATCACTTCAACATGGCCCACTGCAAAGAGACCTCCGCCTCCTCCTCCCATCCCTCCGCTTCCTTCGTCACCATCAACGGCTGCTCCGCCACAACCCCCTCCACCCTCAGCATCAAGGAGGAGAGCAAGGGCGACCTCAAGCTCTACAGTCTGGTTCCCCCAGAGAGCCGCGCCGCGGAGGCAGGGCCCGGGGCCGAAGGGGTGAAGAGCGAGGCCCTGGACGAGAAGGAGGCCCAGGGGTCCAAGGGCTGGATGGAGGCCAGAGAGGCCCAGGTCCAAGCCCACACAGCAGGCCTTGTGTGGGTGCCTAAGGAGCGGGCCAGGGACATCCTGAGGGGTAGTCCGACCCAGTTCCCCCAGGGCGCCCTGAGTCTACTCAACGCCGTGGCTGCCTCCCAGGAGCACCACCACCAGCAACAGAAGGGGGTTTCGGTGGTGCTCAGGGACTCCCCAGGCCTGGTGTTCAGTCTGGGGGGGGTCGACACCAAGGCCTTCCTTCCAGGACAGACTCCCGGTGGGGCCGACAAACCTGGGCATCTGGCGCAGCAGTACTCCTCACCCACCGATGGCAAGGCCAAGGAGGAGTCCCAGTCACTCTTACGGGTAAGACAACTCTCTACTCTCTCCCCTTCCTCACCCTCTCTCCTGTCCACTACCCATCTCTATTCATGAAAAAACAGCCTGTTTTGGACTACATTGTCCTGTGTTTTAAGGGCCTACGTTCTGCTGCTGTGCTCTGCTGGAGGTCCCTGCAGTGCAGAGAGAGGCCAAAGGTGGCGGCCATTTTGAAGCCACCCCCCCGAATGATGAATGGTGGAACTCAGAGTTGTGTCATACCAGAGATCCTCTATTATGTTCTCATCCCTCACATCCCTAATGTCTCGCTCTAGTCTCCCACCATGTTTATCAATCTCCCAAAGCTGACTTTTGTCTCCCTTTACACTGTCCTCTGCTCAGCCCTAATGAGGTAAGACTGAGCCAGCAGAACAGCAGGAAGAACCGCCTCTGGTTAGTTCACCCTCTCTCTCTCTCTGAGCTCCGACCGGTCTAATTGAGATATTGTTTCCAGCCACCCTGAGACTTGCAGACACAATGATCTCTCTCACACACGCACACACACACACACACACACAGCACAGAAATTGTGTATTGAATGTCTCGCAGTTTGATTTGGCTTTGGAGTTAATGTCCATCCGTTCTGGTGATGCCGACGGGTCTTTGGCTCCCTATGAACAGCCGCTTTGTGGATCTGACATCGGCATTTGACTCCCAGGCTGTCAATCAGCGGACATCAGCACATAGTTAACAACACAGCGGCCATCTTTAAGGACTCCTCCTTCACAATGACTTGGAGACTTGAGAAAACGTTGAGTCATCATCCTTCAACTCACAGACTGTGAGACAGGAGATCACACAGATTAGCAGCTGTGTCTGGCGTGTGTGTGTGTGTGTGTGCGCGTGTGTGTTTGCATGCGTTTGTGTGTGCACATACAGTGCCTTGCGAAAGTATTCGGCCCCCTTGAACTTTGCGACCTTTTGCCACATTTCAGGCTTCAAACATAAAGATATAAAACTGTATTTTTTTGTGAAGAATCAACAACAAGTGGGACACAATCTTGAAGTGGAACGACATTTATTGGATATTTCAAACTTTTTAAACAAATCAAAAACTGAAAAATTGGGCGTGCAAAATTATTCAGCCCCCTTAAGTTAATACTTTGTAGCGCCACCTTTTGCTGCGATTACAGCTGTAAGTCACTTGGGGTATGTCTCTATCAGTTTTGCACATCGAGAGACTGACATTTTTTCCCATTCCTCCTTGCAAAACAGCTCGAGCTCAGTGAGGTTGGATGGAGAGCATTTGTGAACAGCAGTTTTCAGTTCTTTCCACAGATTCTCGATTGGATTCAGGTCTGGACTTTGACCTGGCCATTCTAACACCTGGATATGTTTATTTTTGAACCATTCCATTGTAGATTTTGCTTTATGCTTTGGATCATTGTCTTGTTGGAAGACAAATCTCTGTCCCAGTCTCAGGTCTTTTGCAGACTCCATCAGGTTTTCTTCCAGAATGGTCCTGTATTTGGCTCCATCCATCTTCCCATCAATTTTAACCATCTTCCCTGTCCCTGCTGAAGAAAAGCAGGCCCAATCCATGATGCTGCCACCACCATGTTTGACAGTGGGTATGGTGTGTTCAGCTGTGTTGCTTTTACGCCAAACATAACGTTTTGCATTGTTGCCAAAAAGTTCAATTTTGGTTTCATCTGACCAGAGCACCTTCTTCCACATGTTTGGTGTGTCTCCCAGGTGGCTTGTGGCAAACTTTAAACAACACTTTTTATGGATATCTTTAAGAAATGGCTTTCTTCTTGCCACTCTTCCATAAAGGCCAGATTTGTGCAATATACGACTGATTGTTGTCCTATGGACAGAGTCTCCCACCTCAGCTGTAGATCTCTGCAGTTCATCCAGAGTGATCATGGGCCTCTTGGCTGCATCTCTGATCAGTCTTCTCCTTGTATGACCTGAAAGTTTAGAGGGACGGCCAGGTCTTGGTAGATTTGCAGTGGTCTGATACTCCTTCCATTTCAATATTATCGCTTGCACAGTGCTCCTTGGGATGTTTAAAGCTTGGGAAATCTTTTTGTATCCAAATCCGTCTTTAAACTTCTTCACAACAGTATCTCGGACCTGCCTGGTGTGTTCCTTGTTCTTCATGATGCTCTCTGCGCTTTTAACGGACCTCTGAGACTATCACAGTGCAGGTGCATTTATACGGAGACTTGATTACACACAGGTGGATTGTATTTATCATCATGAGTCATTTAGGTCAACATTGGATCATTCAGAGATCCTCACTGAACTTCTGGAGAGAGTTTGCTGCACTGAAAGTAAAGGGGCTGAATAATTTTGCACGCCCAATTTTTCAGTTTTTGATTTGTTAAAAAAGTTTGAAATATCCAATAAATGTCGTTCCACTTCATGATTGTGTCCCACTTGTTGTTGATTCTTCACAAAAAAATACAGTTTTATATCTTTATGTTTGAAGCCTGAAATGTGGCAAAAGGTTGCAAAGTTCAAGGGGGCCGAATACTTTCGCAAGGCACTGTATGTGTTCTGTGTTTATACAGTACACACCTCCTGGAGATTTACTGCTAATTCAGAGGCTTCAGAATAGGGATATTTGCCACAAAATGCCAACTGGCCCCATTCAGTCATTCTTAATGAGTTTTTAAATATCTAGAAAACGGTGTTTAAAGTCAGAGATAAGACTGGTGGCTCGGGCTATTTTTGGGGCTTGTCTGTAGTCCTAAAGGTGTGGAGAGAACAGACTGCCTTAGAATTCACCATTAGTAGAAGACAAGTGCCTCACAAAGGGGCCTTTTATGAAATTTCATGCAAAGCCTTCACCAGCACAGCCATCTGACATTGAACTAGAATTGGGTTCCGTTTGAAATATCTTCTCCCCAAGGTCAGGCAATTGTATATATTTCATTGTGGACATGTTCTGTATATTTTATGTCTTCTCAAACTGTGCTAGCCAGAGTATGTGAGAGGAACTGGAGCGATGCGAGGAGCGGAGCTTACCCAATTTGACTGGAGCGAAGCTTACCCAATTTGACTGGAGTGAAGCGAGGAGCTTACCCAATTTGACTGGAGCGAAGAGAGGAGCGGAGCTTACCCAATTTGACTGGAGTGAAGCGAGGAGCTTACCCAATTTGACTGGAGCGAAGAGAGGAGCGGAGCTTACCCAATTTGACTGGAGCGAAGAGAGGAGCGAAGCTTACCCAATTTGACTGTAGTGAAGCGAGGAGCTTACCCAATTTGACTGGAGTGAAGCGAGGAGCTTACCCAATTTGACTGGAGCGAAGAGAGGAGCGAAGCTTACCCAATTTGACTGGAGTGAAGCGAGGAGCTTACCCAATTTGACTGGAGCGAAGATAGGAGCGGAGCTTACCAAATTTGACTGGAGCGAAGCAGGGAGCGGAGCTTACCCAATTTGACTGGAGCGAAGAGAGGAGCGGAGCTTACCCAATTTGACTGGAGCGAAGAGAGGAGCGGAGCTTACCCAATTTGACTGGAGCAAAGAGAGGAGCGGAGCGTACCCAATTTGACTGGAGCGAAGAGAGGAGCTTACCCAATTTGACTGGAGCGAAGAGAGGAGCTTACCCAATTTGACTGGAGCGAAGCAGGGAGCGGAGCTTACCTAATTTGAATGGAGCGAAGCGAGGAGCGGATCTTACCCAATTTGACTGGAGCGAAGCGAGGAGCGGATCTTACCCAATTTGACTGGAGCGAAGCGAGGAGCGGATCTTACCCAATTTGAATGGAGCGAAGCGAGGAGCGGAGCTTACCCAATTTGAATGGAGCGAAGCGAGGAGCGGAGCTTACCCAATTTGAATGGAGCGAAGCGAGGAGCGGAGCTTACCCAATTTGAATGGAGCGAAGCGAGGAGCGGAGCTTACCCAATTTGACTGGAGCGCGGAGCGAGATTCACAAAGGCTGGAGCTTCGGCCATCTCGCCCCCTCCAATTTTGCTCCGTTAGTTTTTCAGTAGCGCTCACTTCACGAGCTCAGGGCATGCCCGGCCCAGCATGCATCTGTAGTCTACTTGTGTGCTACTATCGCCCCTTGCTTTAGCTACTGTCTTGGAGTTCGCTAAATATTTTCACAAAGAAACTGATAAAACACACAGGTGCTAAAACAAGGTGACTTACAAAGATGAGAACCAAGAGAGGGAGTGCAGTGATGTATTATCCACAACTAAAGAATAATTGTGGAATCTGAAAAGACACATATCCCCAAAGCATGATGGTGTACTTACTACGTGCACATGATAAAAGAAAGGAACGAGGTGGGTAGCTAATTAAGGACTACCTATAGAAAAGTGAAATAACAACTCTGCATCTCTGCGCCGCCTGGCACGAGTGGCCTAAAGGGTGTTTAGCATCCCCAGTGGCTCTGCAAGTGTGGAGAGGATATTCCCCGCTGCTGGCCGGCTCTCCAGATACCATCACATGAGCCTGAAGCCACAGACTGGACAAACTCGTGTTTCTAAAAATGAATTCAAAGACACTAATAAGTCATTTTTTATTTCATTTATATTTCATTCTAAGTAGGCTAAGTCATAGCCTGTATGCACAATTTATAGACTATAATGATTTAATACAAAGAAATGTTGTTTAAATGCTGAGGGCCTAATGTCCCTGACTGCCTACCAGCCTAGTGTGTCACACTCACAATGTATTTCTTTGTAGGCTATAGCCTTGAAATAATTGAAATCATATAGCCTTCTTAGACTCTGTCTGTCTCCTGACCTATTTAGAGTGTTTATATGTTTTTAATACGACATGTAGCCTATTTAAAATGGTGAGCTTCTTACATTCACATTTTTCATGTTTATTCAAATACTTTTCATTCAAATCATATAGTTTGGTTTCAATACGAAATGGTAGGTCCAGGTAGCCACAACAATAGATGGATTGTTGGTTAAATAGTGATTTTAATGATTGGAGTGAGTTTGTAGCAGCATTTTCATCCACTCAATTCCTGGTGCGTTCACTTTGAGCTGGACTGGACCGAGGGAGGATGTGGCGGCGGGTTATCCCACAAAGCTCTGGCATCATTTCCTGCTCCCATCTGCTGTGCTTCACCCACGTTTCAATCAACCTCAATGACACAGAACATTGAGAAACTGTTTGCTACCCGTGGGGACCACAGCACTTCCTGCGAGCTCTCCATCCAGAATGCATCATTGTCTGATATATTTTTAAAAAAAAGCACATTTTGTCCCTTAACACCAGAACTGGACTGTGTGGATATGAATAATGTGTTTTGGTGTGTTTTTCCAGTCTCTCGAAGTCTATCTTGGCCGTCTTTGGCATTTCTCTTTTTCTTTGTTGTCTTTCTGGATAGTTCTGGATTGGGGAGACATTAGCAGCCCTGGCAGACGCCGGGCTCGGGTGTGGCAAGGTTGTGCAGCGTGGTTAAGTCATTATCTAAGGCGTGTCGACGCAGTGTGTGAAAGGATCAGGGCGGGGGTGGAGATTAGACCATAACCTTAAGGAAATGTTGAATAATAATTTTTCGTGACAGCTCAGGCTTAAAGGGACTCAGAAGGGCTCTGGGGTTTCTAGCATTGATCGACAATATTATTTGAGTTACCATGACTTAGTTTATGAGTCATCGATCGCCTAGAATGTTTACATGGGGCAAGGCAAAGTAAAGGAAGGTTTTTTTTTTTAAAGCATAAGAACCAGGTTTGTGCTCAGCCTCACAAAGTTTAATACTCTCCTTTCTCAAATTCCCTTCATATTCTCAGGTTTTAACCCGTGACATGGGTTGCTCTGTCTCAACGTTAGTTACAGTTGACAGATTTTATTTGGGGGAGATACGTCATGAGAGTGAAGAGGAGGAGGGATTTTAATTGGTGAAAAAGTGTTTACCTTTTTTTTTTTCAAAAAGCCACATCAGCACCACAATTAATACATGATTGCATTTCCAATTACATCATTCATTGCCATAAATTATAAATGCTATGACATCAATACTTTTATCACTAATCTGGATAATTTATCCCAGTTGCCTTTCCTCTTTGACGAGCTGAACCACAACGCCAATTAAACTCTGGTGGCCTTTTTGATGTGTAAAGTTTACTACAAGCTCTACACAGACGCAAGATTCGGAGCGTTGCGATGGCGTTTTTTCGTTACAAAATGGCGGCTCCTTGTGATACGCTCTAGCATTTTACATACTTTTTTACTACCCGGAATATTGAGACAATCCGTATAATTCCTGCAGCAGCCGCGGGACAAGTGATGTCGCTTGGTTCCTTTGTCGGATCTATAGGCTATTCATCAAAGTAGCCTATTTTGCATTGATAGCCAAATATAATCGTAGCGACATTTCAGACAGTAACCCGAACAACAAGATTCCACCCAAAAAGGTATTTTGTTTAGAAAGTAATAACTAGTGAGTCCAGGTGATTGTGAAATGGTAGACGCTACTGTAGCCAACTAGCTAGCCAGGTGCTTTTTTTTATCTGTGACCAAAACATGATGACGTATTTTTTTGCTGATGTTAATAAATACACAAGCAGCGTATTAAATTGGGATAATGTTGTAGTTTACACCGTCAAGTAGAACAATATTGGCCAGGTCCTATTTTTTTAATTATAAATATGATTATTTCACATTGAGATGTGGGAAGCTAAAAACGCTAGCTAACTTGCTATGTTTTTAACCAGGCTAAAGCCAGCTAGCCAAGCTGCCAGCTAGCTACTACAAGCAAAAGGGAAGGCAAGTCTTCCTTGCTTTCACAAAATTACAAGACAAAAACTAAAATTGTTTCTATCGCCACCTTGTGGGTGGGAGTGGGACTGGTGCTACTCCAAAAACCAAACTCCACCCCTGTGCACGCACGCACATAGATCAATGGGGTGAAGCTTGTAGTTAACGGCTAGTAGTTAGTTAACCTTAACAGGAAGACAGAGAGAAACGTATTTGTTTGTCTGTCTGTCCACTGCACTTTCTTTTCAACCACAATGGCAAATCCTCTGGAGTAGTCCACTGAAGAGTATTATATTCTATTGAATTCTCACACATGTCAGTCAGTGCAACCTAAAGCCCTATGCTGTTACCACTGTGTGGCCTTCTCCTTTCTCCTCTCATGACAGTCATAGCCTGCAGGCTCTCTATGTAAAGGCTGTGCCAGTAACAGATAGAGAGTCCTGACTCCCAGCTTCCCCCTGTCTTAATGAGACTCTGCTCTGCCACACTCACACACACACGCACACACTCACACACACACATACACACGCACAAACACACGCACACACACACATGGATGCATGCACACACAAACACACACACAGGTGTGTGCAAACATACATATACAAACACACACAGGTGTGTGCAAACATACATATACACAGACACACACACACCGCTAAACAAGCCACCGTGAAGCCTCAACATCTCCTTGAGGTATGGAGATCACACACCGTGACACACAGCTCCCATTTTCCATCAGTAGTAGCGATGCAGAGGCGGCTGGTGGCTAGCCATGGCACAGACCTGTTATGGCTTGATCTGGTGTCTGTGCGAATTAAGGAGCAGTTTGTGCTGCTCTCTCTCTCTCTCTCTCTCTCTCTCTCTCTCTCTCTCTCTGTATCTCTCTCTCTCTCTCTCTCTCTCTCTGTCTCTCTCTCTCTCTCTCTCTATCTCTCTCACTGGTGTTTAACAATTAACCCCGACCAACAAAACATTGCATGCTTGTAATGTGTTTGTGTGTGGGGGGGGGGGGGGTGTAAAGCTGCTGACCTAAGACCATGGTCAGGTCACAGTAATGATGATGGGAGGACAGAGATGGAGATGATGATGATGATGATGATGATGATAATGATGTGAGGACTGATATGGCGTTAGCTAGCTGCTGTGCGTTTTGGCTTGTGTTCACCAAACATTTTCTCTCTATTTTTACAGCATGGATGACTAATATTGTTATCAGTGTTGTTGCACTATTAAAGCCCCCATGCAGTCGTTCTATTAAAATTGTTTTAATAATCTCTTTATGTCTAATAAATAACTGACGTGTTTTATTTACTTAAAATAACTCCACAATATATATTTTTTTAAATATTTGGCCCTTGAAATGCTCAGTCTGAGCGTGTGGGCGTTAAGATATTTACATAAACAGCCCTGATTGACTGATAGGATGGTCTAGAGCCCACTCCCTTACCCAGATGAACAGTCATTGGTCTATTATAATAGGATCACATTGTGACGTCATGATGTGGCCAATAGTTCTTTCCCAACTGAACATGCTTCAAACAGCCCTTACACAAACATGTCAGTGTTGTTTCAACCTCATAGTGTGGAACTATCACAGAAAAACAGGAATATTACGTTTTTTGAAAACTTCTCTAAACTAGTTGAAAGGCACACCTGTGTTGGTCTCCAAGGGTGAAATATCCCTCTCACTTTTATTAAAAACTTCTCTTGAATACCGCGGAGGTAGAGGATAGCATTAAAGTAATGCTTTTGTGTCAGGGATGTACTCTAAATGTGTTTGATCCAGCCCATTCCAATCCTGCCGTAGGCCATTCCTCCACACAGTTTATTTGATTCAGTTCTGTTCTTAGATTCTCTCAATATCCCAGTGGCATAGGCAAAGACTAGAGGGGTTCTTCTCAAGTTCATCAATAATTCCTTTAGACAGAGACAGGGCTTCAATAGGCAGATAGAGAGGTGTGTGTGTGTGTGTGTGTGTGTGTGTGTGTGTGTGTGTGTGTGTGTGTGTGTGTGTGTGTGTGTGTGTGTGTGTGGTAATTTGAAGCTGTAATAATCACTGGGGCTATGGGGTCTCCAGTTTGACCCCTGGTGTCGTAGACAACACGAGGGGAGCGGTGTCTGGTTTAAGGGCTATTGAGGGGAGTTTGGGGAGTTGAAGTTCCCACTCAGTAAAGAGGCTCAGAAAGATAGAATAAAACATTTACAAAATAAATGAAAAATTGGCCAGCATATTAGTCCAGAGATTCTAAACCAGACGAGTGGGGAGAAAAGGTTTTGGAGGCACAAACATCCTGGTGTTTTCACGTATTTCCCCTTTTGTTGACAGAGTGGAGCAGGGAGTTCTAATGTCATCTAATGGCCTAACTGAACCTGAGTAATGAAAGCTGTTTCTGATCTGGCTTTTAGTGGGGGAGGGAGGGATGGAGAGAGAAGGGGGAGGGAGGGATGAAGAGAGAAGGGGGAGGGAGGGATGGAGAGAGAAGGGGGAGGGAGGGATGAAGAGAGAGGGAGGGAGGGAGGGAGGGGATAGAAGGGGGAGGGAGGGATATAGAGAGGGAAAAGGGGGAGGGAGGGATGGAGAGAGAGAGAAGGGGGAGGGAGGGATGGAGAGAGAGAGAAGGGGGAGGGAGGGATGGAGAGAGAGAAGGGGTAGGGAGGGATGGATGGAGAGAGAGAAGGGGGAGGGAGGGATGGATGGAGAGAGAGAAGGGGGAGGGAGGGATGGAGAGAGAGAAGGGGGAGGGAGGGATGGAGAGAGAGAAGGGGGAGGGAGGGATGGAGAGAGAGAGAAGGGGGAGAGAGGGGGTTTATTGGTTTATTAGGATCCCCATTAGCTTTTGCAGAAGCAGCAGCTATTCTTCCTGGGGTCCACAAAAAAGGAGGGGGTAGAGAGAGAACAGTAGTAGATGGTGGAGGTAGAGAGAGAACAGTAGTAGATGGAGGAGGTAGAGAGAACAGTAGTAGATGGAGGAGTTAGAGAGAGAACAGTAGTAGATGGTGGAGATAGAGAGAGAACAGTAGTAGATGGTGGAGGTAGAGGGAGAACAGTAGTAGATGGTGGAGGTAGAGAGAGAACAATAGTAGATGGAGGAGGTAGAGAGATAACAGTAGTAGATGGAGGAGGTAGAGAGAGAACAACAGTAGATGGTGGAGGTAGAGAGAACAGCAGTAGATGGAGGAGGTAGAGAGAACATTAGTAGATGGAGGAGTTAGAGAGAGAACAACAGTAGATGGTGGAGGTAGAGAGAGAACAACAGTAGATGGAGAAGGTAGAGAGAGAACAGCAGTAGATGGAGGAGGTAGAGAGAGAACAACAGTAGATGGTGGAGGTAGAGAGAGAACAGCAGTAGATGGATGAGGTAGAGAGAGAACAGTAGTAGATGGAGGAGGTAGAGAGGGGGTGGGTTGAACAAACATACCAACATCAACCAGCTGTGCTCCACAACACCTGAAGGCACACAGCAGCTAAGTAGCGTAACAACTCCTCAATACGTTTGGAAAAGTTTCTCACCATGTCAGACATGTCTTCAGGACCCAGCAGCTGTTAGTATAGTTAACCCTGTCTGTTGACAGACATAACCTGTTCTGCTGGTTAGGAATGTCTGTATGCACTGAATGTCTACAGAGATGCCATGACAATGAATGTGTCATTGGGTTAGCATTTCAAATATTGTTAATAAGTCATGTTGTCCCTGTGAATGCAGGGAGATTATGAGGATGGTAAAGAGTTAGTGTTCACCATTGTTGCTGTGAGGCGAATCAGAGGGCACAGGGAGTGGATCATAGCGGTGAATAGAGTGGTGCAAGTCAGGGGAGTGGTGCAGATCAGGGGAGTGGTGCAGGTCAGGGGAGTGGTGCAGGTTAGGGGAGTGGTGCAGGTGAGGGGAGTGGTGCAGGTGAGGGGAGTGGTGCAGGTCATGGGAGTGGTGCACGTTAGGGGAGTGGTGCAGGTCAGGGGAGTGGTGCAGGTGAGGGGAGTGGTGCAGGTGAGGGGAGTGGTGCAGGTGAGGGGAGTGGTGCAGGTCATGGGAGTGGTGCAGGTCATGGGAGTGGTGCAGGTCAGGGGAGTGGTGCAGGTCAGGGGAGTGGTGCAGGTCAGGGAAGTGGTGCAGGTCAGCGGAGTGGTGATGGTCATGGGAGTGGTGCAGGTCAGGGGAGTGGTGCAGGTCAGGGGAATGGTGCAGGTCATGGGAGTGGTGCAGGTGAGGGGAGTGGTGCAGGTCATGGGAGTGGTGCAGTTGAGGGGAGGTGTGCAGGTCATGGGAGTGGTGCATGTCAGGGGAGTGGTGCAGGTCAGGGGAGTGGTGCAGGTCAGGGGAGTGGTGCAGATCTTAGGAATGGTGCCAGTAAGGGGAGTGGTGCAGCTCAGGGGAATGGTGCAGGTCGTGGGAGTGGTGCAGGTCAGGGGAGTGGTGCAGGTCATTGGAGTGGTGCAGATCAGGGGAGTGGTCCAGGTCTTGGGAGTGGTGCAGGTCAGGGCAGTGGTGCAGGTCATGGGAGTGGTGTAGGTGAGGGGAGTGGTGCAGGTCAGGGGAGTGGTGCAGGTCAGGGGAGTGGTGCAGGTGAGGGGAGTGGTGCAGATCAGGGTAGTGGTGCAGGTCATGGGAGTGGTGCAGGTCAGGCTAGTGGTGCAGGTGAGGGGAGTGGTGCAAGTCAGGGGAGTGGTGCAGATCAGGGGAGTGGTGCAGGTCAGGGAAGTGGTGCAGGTCATGGGAGTGGTGCAGGTGAGGGGAGTGGTGCAGATCAGGGGAGTGGTGCGGTGAGGGGAGTGGAGCAGGTCATGGGAGTGGTGCAGGTGAGGGGAGTGGTGCAGGTCAGGGGAATGGTGCAGGTCATGGGAGTGGTGCAGGTGAGGGGAGTGGTGCAGGTCATGGGAGTGGTGCAGGTGAGGCGAGGTGTGCAGGTCATGGGAGTGGTGCAGGTCATGGGAGTGGTGCAGGTCAGGGGAGTGGTGCAGGTCAGGGGAGTGGTGCAGGTCAGGGGAGTGGTGCAGATCTTAGGAATGGTGCCAGTAAGGGGAGTGGTGCAGCTCATGGGAGTGGTGCAGGTCATGGGAGTGGTGCAGGTAGAGGGGGTGGTGCAGGTGAGGGGAGTGGTGCAGGTGAGGGGAGTGGTGCAGGAGAGGGGAGTGGTGCAGGTCAGGGGAGTGGTGCACGTCAGGGGAATGGTGCAGGTCATGGGAGTGGTGCAGGTCAGGGGAGTGGTGCAGGTCAGGGGAGTGGTGCAGGTCATGGGAGTGGTGCAGGTCAGGGGAGTGGTCCAGGTCTTGGGAGTGGTGCAGGTCAGGGCAGTGGTGCAGGTCATGGGAGTGGTGTAGGTGAGGGGAGTGGTGCAGGTCAGGGGAGTGGTGCAGGTCAGGGGAGTGGTGCAGGTGAGGGGAGTGGTGCAGATCAGGGTAGTGGTGCAGGTCATGGGAGTGGTGCAGGTCAGGCTAGTGGTGCAGGTGAGGGGAGTGGTGCAGGTCAGGGGAGTGATGCAGGTCAGGGGAGTGGTGCAGGTCATGAGAGTGGTGTAGGTCAGGGTATTGCTGCAGGTGAGGGGAGTGATGCAGGTGAGGGGTGTGGTGCAGGTCAGGGGAGTGGTGCAGGTCAGGGCAGTGGTGCAGGTGAGGGGAGTGGTGCAGATCAGGGTAGTGGTGCAGGTCATGGGAGTGGTGCAGGTCAGGCTAGTGGTGCAGGTGAGGGGAGTGGTGCAGGCCAGGGGAGTGATGCAGGTCAGGGGAGTGGTGCAGGTCATGAGAGTGGTGTAGGTCAGGGTAGTGCTGCAGGTGAGGGGAGTGATGCAGGTGAGGGAAGTGCTGCAGGTCAGGGGAGTGCTGCAGGTAAATCCCTCCTGTCTACAGGATTAACTGTGACCAGTGTCACCAGACTTTTCCATTGCCACTAATGAACCTCCTCCCATCATTATGAATACAACACCTGGCCACTAATGGACCTCCTCCCATCATTATGAATACAACACCTGGCCACTAATGAACTTCCTCCCATCATTATGAAGACAACACTTGGCCACTAATGAACCTCCTCCCGTCATTATGAATACACACCTAGCCACGAATGAACCTCCTCCCATCATTATGAAGACAACAGGTAGAGAGATGGAGGGCTCTGCCCAGGTAGAGAGATGGAGGGCTCTGCCCAGGTAGAGAGATGGAGGGCTCTGACGAGGTAGAGAGATGGAGGGCTCTGCCCAGGTAGAGAGATGGAGGGCTCTGACGAGGTAGAGAGATGGAGGGCTCTGCCCAGGTAGAGAGATGGAGGGCTCTGCCCAGGTAGAGAGATGGAGGGCTCTGACGAGGTAGAGAGATGGAGGGCTCTGCCCAGGTAGAGAGATGGAGGGCTCTGCCCAGGTAGAGAGATGGAGGGCTCTGCCCAGGTAGAGAGATGGAGGGCTCTGCCCAGGTAGAGAGATGGAGGGCTCTGCCCAGGTAGAGAGATGAAGGGCTCTGTCCAGGTAGAGAGATGGAGGGCTCTAACCAGGTAGAGAGATGACAGTTCTTGCTGTTGCTGCCCCATGATTGTTCCAGTCCTGACTGTCTTTGCCCAACCTATTTTTCTGTGCAACCTTGTTATTCCCAAACCAGCAGGTCAAGCAGTAGGACAGAATGCTCTCAAATAATGATTTATAAAAGAGAACCTTGATGGTTAGATCAACATTAAAAAACTTCAGTTTCCGTAGGAAATACAGTCTCTGTTGGCCTTTCTTGGGATCAGTACACTGATCCCAGGACAGCTTGTTGTCAATGACAAGCCCAAGGTATTTGTTCTCCTCCACTATTTCAATGGGCTCACCTTTTATCAGTGATGGTGTGTGCATGGTAGTGTTTTTTCCGAAGTCAATCACCATGTCCTTTGTTTTTGATGTATTTAATAATAGATGGGGTGACTCACACCAGACAGTAAAATCATTCAGAGATGGTCCGTGATCCGTCTAATCCCCTTCGAGAAGACTAACCAAAGCAGTATCGTCAGCATATTTGATCAGGTGGTGCCGCTGGGAACCGGCTGTTTCCTATCATTAACTTTACATGCAAACTTAAAAGGTTAGTTCATCAGTACTTCTAATTCACTGCATCGCTTGGACTTTCTAGGGCTGCGTTCAGTGAAATACTTTTGACCAGGCCCCATATGGAATAGGGTTCCATTTGGGACACAACCCATGTTGTGTACATGTTGTCTATGTACCTAGAGAGTGTTTGGCTTTTCTGAATACTGCTGATTTTTTTTCAATTGGTAGCTACAGTCTTGTCCCATCACTGCAACTCCCATACTGACTCGGGAGAGGTGAAGGCCGAGAGCCATGTGTCCTCCGAAACACGACCCTGCCAAGTCACACTGCTCGCTTAACCTGGAAGCCAGCTGAACCAATGTGTCGGAGGAAACACCGTACAACTGCCGACCGTGTCAGCGTGCATGCGCCCGCCCTGCCACAGGAGTCGCTAGATCGCAATGGGACAAGATGGGCCAAACCCTCCCCTAACCCGGACAATGCTGGGCCAATTGTGCGCTGCCTCATGTGTCTCCCGGTCGCAGCCGGCTGCGACACAGCCCGGGATCGAACCCGCGTCTGTAGTGACGCCGCAAGCACTTCGATGCAGTGTCTTAGACCGCTGCGCCACTCAGGAGGCTGCTATTTTCTGAATACCGTTGACTCAGCCTTCACATGTATAGACTTTTAGGTAGATGTAGCCTTGTCGTTTTGTCCTGTTGTATTGCTACAGGTCCTGCCACTATAAAGTAAGGCCATATGTCCTTTGTGGTTGATAACAATAAAACAATAACAATGTTAGAAACAATTCATGTGAAGGCAACACAACTTTTGATTCTTCCTCTATGTAAAAAGGTGTTCCACATATTTCATTATAACTGTTATATTGGTGGTTTTCACAGCGTGGCTGTATTGCCTTTTAGGTTAGCACTTTAGCACTTCACTCCTTCTGCACTGCTTTATGCTAGAGGCTTGTTCTGCAGTGCACTGCTTTATGTTAGAGGCTTGTTCTGTTCTGCACTGCTTTATGCTAGAGGCTTGATCTGTTCTGCACTGCTTTATGCTAGAGGCTTGTTCTGTTCTGCACTGCTTTATGCTAGAGGCTTGTTCTGTTCTGCACTGCTTTATGTTAGA
The DNA here is from genome assembly GCF_057628025.1 of Oncorhynchus mykiss. NCBI lineage: Eukaryota > Metazoa > Chordata > Actinopteri > Salmoniformes > Salmonidae > Oncorhynchus > Oncorhynchus mykiss. The sequence continues at coordinate 71,791,514 of NC_143039.1, read as the reverse complement.
GGCTTGTTCTGTTCTGCACTGCTTTATGTTAGAGGCTTGTTCTGCACTGCTTTATGCTAGAGGCTTGTTCTGTTCTGCACTGCTTTATGTTAGAGGCTTGTTCTGTTCTCACTGCTTTATGCTAGAGGCTTGTTCTGTTCTCACTGCTTTATGTTAGAGGCTTGTTCTGTTCTGCACTGCTTTATGTTAGAGGCTTGTTCTGTTCTGCACTGCACTGCTTTATGTTAGAGGCTTGTTCTGTTGTGCACTGCACTGCTTTATGCTAGAGGCTTGTTCTGTTCTGCACTGCTTTATGTTAGAGGCTTGTTCTGTTCTGCACTGCTTTATGTTAGAGGCTTGTTCTGTTCTGCACTGCACTGCTTTATGTTAGAGGCTTGTTCTGTTCTGCACTGCTTTATGTTAGAGGCTTGTTCTGTTCTGTACTGCTTTATGTTAGAGGCTTGTTCTGTTCTGCACTGCACTGCTTTATGCTAGAGGCTTGTTCTGTTCTGCACTGCTTTATGTTAGAGGCTTGTTCTGTTCTGCACTGCTTTATGTTAGAGGCTTGTTCTGTTCTCACTGCTTTATGCTAGAGGCTTGTTCTGTTCTGCACTGCTTTATGCTAGAGGCTTGTTCTGTTCTGCACTGCTTTATGTTAGAGGCTTGTTCTGTTCTGCACTGCTTTATGTTAGAGGCTTGTTCTGTTCTGCACTGCACTGCTTTATGTTAGAGGCTTGTTCTGTTCTGCACTGCTTTATGTTAGAGGCTTGTTCTGTTCTCACAGCTTTATGCTAGAGGCTTGTTCTGTTCTCACTGCTTTATGTTAGAGGCTTGTTCTGTTCTGCACTGCTTTATGCTAGAGGCTTGTTCTGTTCTCACTGCTTTATGTTAGAGGCTTGATCTGTTCTGCACTGCTTTATGTTAGAGGCTTGTTCTGTTCTGCACTGCTTTATGTTAGAGGCTTGTTCTGTTCTGCACTGCTTTATGTTAGAGGCTTGTTCTGTTCTGCACTGCTTTATGTTAGAGGCTTGTTCTGTTCTGCACTGCTTTATGTTAGAGGCTTGTTCTGTTCTGCACTGCTTTATGTTAGAGGCTTGTTCTGTTCTGCTCTGCTTTATGTTAGAGGCTTGTTCTGTTCTGCACTGCTTTATGTTAGAGGCTTGTTCTGTTCTGCTCTGCTTTATGTTAGAGGATTGTTCTGTTCTGCACTGCTTTATGTTAGAGGCTTGTTCTGTTCTGCACTGCTTTATGTTAGAGGCTTGTTCTGTTCTGCACTGCTTTAAGTTAGAGGCTTGTTCTGTTCTGCACTGCTTTATGTTAGAGGCTTGTTCTGTTCTGCACTGCTTTATGTTAGAGGCTTGTTCTGTTCTGCACTGCTTTATGTTAGAGGCTTGTTCTGTTCTGCACTGCACTGCTTTATGCTAGAGGCTTGTTCTGTTCTGCACTGCTTTATGTTAGAGGCTTGTTCTGTTCTGCACTGCTTTATGTTATAGGCTTGTTCTGTTCTGCACTGCTTTATGTTAGAGGCTTGTTCTGTTCTGCACTGCTTTATGTTAGAGGCTTGTTCTGCACTGCTTTATGTTAGAGGCTTGTTCTGTTCTGCACTGCTTTATGTTAGAGGCTTGTTCTGCACTGCTTTATGTTAGAGGCTTGTTCTGCAGTGCACTGCTTTATGTTAGAGGCTTGTTCTGTTCTGCACTGCTTTATGTTAGAGGCTTGTTCTGTTCTCACTGCTTTATGTTAGAGGCTTGTTCTGTTCTGCACTGCTTTATGTTAGAGGCTTGTTCTGTTCTGCACTGCTTTATGTTAGAGGCTTGTTCTGCACTGCTTTATGCTAGAGGCTTGTTCTGTTCTGCACTGCTTTATGATAGAGGATTGTTCTGTTCTGCACTGCTTTATGTTAGAGGCTTGTTCTGTTCTGCACTGCTTTATGTTAGAGGCTTGTTCTGTTCTGCACTGCTTTATGTTAGAGGCTTGTTCTGTTCTGCACTGCTTTATGTTAGAGGCTTGTTCTGTTCTGCACTGCTTTATGCTAGAGGCTTGTTCTGTTCTGCACTGCTTTATGTTAGAGGCTTGTTCTGTTCTGCACTGCTTTATGTTAGAGGCTTGTTCTGCACTGCTTTATGTTAGAGGCTTGTTCTGCACTGCTTTATGTTAGAGGCTTGTTCTGTTCTGCACTGCTTTATGTTAGAGGCATGATCTGTTCTGCACTGCTTTATGCTAGAGGCTTGTTCTGTTCTGCACTGCTTTATGCTAGAGGCTTGTTCTGTTCTGCACTGCTTTATGCTAGATGCTTGTTCTGTTCTGCACTGCTTTATGATAGAGGCTTGTTCTGTTCTGCACTGCTTTATGCTAGAGGCTTGTTCTGTTCTGCACTGCTTTATGTTAGAGGCTTGTTCTGTTCTGCACTGCACTGCTTTATGCTAGAGGCTTGTTCTGTTCTGCACTGCTTTATGCTAGAGGCTTGTTCTGTTCTGCACTGCTTTATGATAGAGGCTTGTTCTGTTCTGCACTGCTTTATGCTAGAGGCTTGTTCTGTTCTGCACTGCTTTATGTTAGAGGCTTGTTCTGTTCTGCACTGCTTTATGTTAGAGGCTTGTTCTGTTCTGCACTGCACTGCTTTATGCTAGAGGCTTGTTCTGTTCTGCACTGCTTTATGTTAGAGGCTTGTTCTGTTCTCACAGCTTTATGCTAGAGGCTTGTTCTGTTCTGCACTGCTTTATGTTAGAGGCTTGTTCTGCACTGCTTTATGTTAGAGGCTTGTTCTGTTCTGCACTGCACTGCTTTATGCTAGAGGCTTGTTCTGTTCTGCACTGCTTTATGTTAGAGGCTTGTTCTGTTCTGCACTGCTTTATGTTAGAGGCTTGTTCTGCACTGCTTTATGCTAGAGGCTTGTTCTGTTCTGCACTGCTTTATGTTAGAGGCTTGTTCTGTTCTGCACTGCTTTATGTTAGAGGATTGTTCTGTTATTTGAATTCTATTTGAAAGGTATTTTACTCTGAGCATTAAATTAGTTTCAAAGGGGCAGAGGCTCGAAAGTGAGAGCGAGTGTGTATGCGAGCACAATGCACATGAATTATGATTGAAAGAGGAATCGCTGTGAACAAAATGTCAACTTAAAGCTGATCCTAAATTAAAATCATTAACCCTGTCATAGTTTACATTTCCTCACGCTGAGTCTAATTATATTCAGTGACAGCTGTTTGGATACGTCTCCACTGTAGGTTGCTGTGACTGTAATGTATTGAGTTACTCTTGGAATCTCTTCTCAATATATTTTTCATTTTCTTTCTTTTTTTGTCATTCCGTTTCCTTTTTTTTTTTTTTAATCTTTCAATCTCTGGCTGTAGTTTTGACCCGAGGGACAATTCGGCGCAAATGTATTTCTCCCCTTTTCTCCTCTGAAGCAGTGGAACAATAGTCATTCAAGAGAGAGAAAGAGAGAGAAAATAACAGGATCATATGATAAATCACCTTTTTTTTTGCCTGATCATAGATATCCTGACTTGGATAATTAGATATATAGATATAATTTATAGATACTTGAGACCCATGATGTCCTTTTACACAGACAGTGGAGTCGGCAGTCCTACCTGCTCCCTGCCTGCTCCCTGGTCTGGAGTCCTGCCTGCTCCCTGGTCTGGAGTCCTACCTGCTCCTAGCCTGCTCCCTGCGTGCTCCCTGCCTGCTCCCTGCCTCTCCCCTGGTCTGATCCTCTCAGCGCAACAGCTGCTGGTCCTCAGACCAGAACAGTCAGATAAACACCTGTATGGCCTTGTTATCTCTAACAGATTTTAGTTGTATTTGATTATTCAGAACAGTGTTTCTAGCAGTCATTGGATGTGTTCAAGACCATCACAACTGTGATGCATTATGGATAAATGGTGACTGACTGACTGATCTACAAATAATAATGAATAGTTATTTATAATACAAGGCAATTTGTAGATCAGTCAGTCGGCAGCCGCCTGGCTTGGTTTTCGACTGCATTGTCGAACAAGACTATTGTTCACCCCACAGAACCACAGAAGAGTAGCAGAACAGACACCTATGCGGCCATTGCTAACCTACAGTCATTGTTGCCACGACCACTGCTGACCTACAGTCATTGTTGCTAACGGATGTTTTTAGACTTCTGTTCAATGGTTCTAGCACTGATTTCTCACCCCAAATACAGTACTGTAGTCTAAGAACAAGCAGTAAAACGACACCTGTGTGGCCTGTATCACTAACGGATGTTTTGTGACTTGGTACAGATGCAGGATCTTAATTTGATCTCCCTGTTGCAGGAGAACTTTCATGCAACGAAGGACAATTAAAACATATCATGTATTTGAGGTGTAAAAAGGCCACGTCAAATTTTCAAACTTGATTTCCCCCGTACGAAAAATGTATCAACACCTAAAATATTTCCATTAATTATAATCCACATAATAATTCACATTTCCTGTTGCTGCGGGATCATTTTCTGTTTCAAATGAAGGCCCTACGTCTGTAGCTAGCACTCACTGCTCAGCCCACAGGAAGCAGGGTGTTTCCCCTTTCTCTGTTCTCATTAACTCAGTGTGCCCAGGTCTAATAATACACATGGAAGTCTTGTCGTATGGATGAATGAAATCAACATCCAGGCTCTTTGTGAGCTTTCTGTTGGCTCTACCAACATGTTCCCTTGCGGACATGGGCTTGGCAGAAGTTGACAAGTATGGTTCGGCTGCCCTATAGGGGATGTGTGTGTGCGTGTGTGTGCACGTGAGGATGAACATGGGTGGCTATTTTCCTCCTGTGATAATAATCTAAGCTGACATTACTATAGATCCATCCGAGACGGGGAGAGGTAATTGTATAGTGTGGACTGGGTTGTGTTACCCTGGTGGTTGGTTCCCAGACCCACGTCAGATGAACGTCTACCCCGCAGGGAGGGATTTTCTTTGGGGTGGACCGGTCAGAGGACCACCTTGGTAGTCCTGGATCTCACTCACTCACATGGGTCAATAACACAACACAGACAGAACAGAACTGTACTCTCACAGGCAGAACAGAACTATACTCTCACAGACAGAACAGAACTATACTCTCACAGACAGAACAGAACTATACTCTCACAGACACAACAGAACTATACTCTCACAGGCAGAACAGAACTATACTCTCACAGACACAACAGAACTATACTCTCACAGACAGAACAGAACTATACTCTCACAGACACAACAGAACTATACTCTCACAGACACAACAGAACTATACTCTCACAGGCAGAACCATTTGAAATTCACTACCCTTCATAGAATATGTCGCCCTTCATAGACACCCATCTCTGCATTGATTCCTCCTGCCCTGCTACTTCTGGGTGTTTGATTACAGTATGTCCCAAGCGTCATATCCATGTCTGTACTGAGCTTGGTGAACTAACAGGTGCTACTGTTCCATGTCTGTACTGAGCTTGGTAAACTAACAGGTGCTACCGTTCCACGTCTGTACTGAGCTTGGTGAACTAACAGGTGCTACCGTTCCATGTCTGTACTGAGCTTGGTGAACTAACAGGTGCTACCGTTCCATGTCTGTACTGAGCTTGGTGAACTAACAGGTGCTACCGTTCCATGTCTGTACTGAGCTTGGTGAACTAACAGGTGCTACTGTTCCATGTCTGTACTGAGCTTGGTGAACTAACAGGTGCTACCGTTCCATGTCTGTACTGAGCTTGGTGAACTAACAGGTGCTACTGTTCCATGTCTGTACTGAGCTTGGTGAACTAACAGGTGCTACTGTTCCACGTCTGTACTGAGCTTGGTGAACTAACAGGTGCTACCGTTCCATGTCTGTACTGAGCTTGGTGAACTAACAGGTGCTACCGTTCCATGTCTGTACTGAGCTTGGTGAACTAACAGGTGCTACCGTTCCACGTCTGTACTGAGCTTGGTGAACTAACAGGTGTTACCGTTCCACGTCTGTACTGAGCTTGGTGAACTAACAGGTGCTACCGTTCCACGTCTGTACTGAGCTTGGTGAACTAATAGGTGCTACCGTTCCATGTTTGTTTGTTTCTGTGCTGTATGATGCTTCAGTACCGTGGGTTGGTGGCTGGGGTTTGCCTCAATGGGCTGTGTCCCTGGGGAGGTCCCCTCTCAACCCAGCTGTCCAGATAAGGAGGTGATGGCTGTCAAGTGGCCCTGTGGAGCACAGATTAGATTGAGTTCTTCTTTAAAGTTTCAAATCTGTGGGACTTTGCATATCATTTGAAAAACCACCCACCCACATCAAGCAACAGTTACATATTGTATAGAGAGAGACAGAGACAGAGAAAGATTTGTGACCTGTTGCCACGAGAAAAGGGCGATCAGTGAAGAACAAACACCGTTGTAAATACAACCCATATTTATCCTTATTTATTTTATCTTGTGTCCTTTAACCATTTGTACATTGTTAAAACACTGTATATACAGTGCCTTGCGAAAGTATTCGGCCCCCTTGAACTTTGCGACCTTTTGCCACATTTCAGGCTTCAAACATAAAGATATAAAACTGTATTTTTTTGTGAAGAATCAACAACAAGTGGGACACAATCATGAAGTGGAACGACATTTATTGGATATTTCAAACTTTTTTAACAAATCAAAAACTGAAAAATTGGGCGTGCAAAATTATTCAGCCCCTTTACTTTCAGTGCAGCAAACTCTCTCCAGAAGTTCAGTGAGGATCTCTGAATGATCCAATGTTGACCTAAATGACTAATGATGATAAATACAATCCACCTGTGTGTAATCAAGTCTCCGTATAAATGCACCTGCACTGTGATAGTCTCAGAGGTCCGTTAAAAGCGCAGAGAGCATCATGAAGAACAAGGAACACACCAAGCAGGTCCGAGATACTGTTGTGAAGAAGTTTAAAGCCGGATTTGGATACAAAAATATTTCCCAAGCTTTAAACATCCCAAGGAGCACTGTGCAAGCGATAATATTGAAATGGAAGGAGTATCAGACCATTGCAAATCTACCAAGACCTGGCCGTCCCTCTAAACTTTCAGCTCATACAAGGAGAAGACTGATCAGAGATGCAGCCAAGAGGCCCATGATCACTCTGGATGAACTGCAGAGATCTACAGCTGAGGTGGGAGACTCTGTCCATAGGACAACAATCAGTCGTATATTGCACAAATCTGGCCTTTATGGAAGATATCCATAAAAAGTGTTGTTTAAAGTTTGCCACAAGCCACCTGGGAGACACACCAAACGTGTGGAAGAAGGTGCTCTGGTCAGATGAAACCAACATTGAACTTTTTGGCAACAATGCAAAACGTTATGTTTGGCGTAAAAGCAACACAGCTGAACACACCATCCCCACTGTCAAACATGGTGGTGGCAGCATCATGGTTTGGGCCTGCTTTTCTTCAGCAGGGACAGGGAAGATGGTTAAAATTGATGGGAAGATGGATGGAGCCGAATACAGGACCATTCTGGAAGAAAACCTGATGGAGTCTGCAAAAGACCTGAGACTGGGACGGAGATTTGTCTTCCAACAAGACAATGATCCAAAACATAAAGCAAAATCTACAATGGAATGGTTCAAAAATAAACATATCCAGGTGTTAGAATGGCCAAGTCAAAGTCCAGACCTGAATCCCATCGAGAATCTGTGGAAAGAACTGAAAACTGCTGTTCACAAATGCTCCCCATCCAACCTCACTGAGCTCGAGCTGTTTTGCAAGGAGGAATGGGAAAAAATTTCTGTCTCTCAATGTGCAAAACTGATAGAGACATACCCCAAGCGACTTACAGCTGCAATCGCAGCAAAAGGTGGCGCTACAAAGTATTAACTTAAGGGGGCTGAATAATTTTAGAGTTAGAGACAGAGAGAGTTAGACAGAGACAGAGAGAGAGTTAGACAGAGAGAGAGAGAGAGAGAGAGTTAGACAGAGAGAGAGAGAGAGTTAGACAGAGAGGGAGAGAGTTAGACAGAGAGAGAGAGAGTTAGACAGAGAGAACGAGAGAGTTAGACAGAGAAAGAGTTAGAAGAAGAGTCCCCTAAGCAAGCTGGTCCTGGGTCTCTGTTCACAAACACAAACACACCCCACAGAGCCCCAGGACAACAGCACAATTAGACCCAACCAAATCACGAGAAAACAAAAAGATAATTACTTGACACATTGGAAAGAATTAACAAAAAAACAGAGCAAACTAGAATGCTATTTGGACCTAAACAGAGAGTACACAGTGGCAGAATACCTGACCACTGTGACTGACCCAAATTTAAGGAAAGCTTTGACTATGTACAGACTCAGTGAGCATAGCCTTGCTATTGAGAAAGGCAGACATGGCTCTCGAGAAGACAGGCTATGTGCTCACTGCCCACAAAATGAAGTGGAAACTGAGCTGCACTTCCTAACCTCCTGCCAAATGTATGACCATATTAGAGACACATATTTCCCTCAGATTACACAGATCCACAAAGAATTCGAAAACAAAACCAATTTTGATAGCAGCAAGATTTCTGACCTGTTGCCACAAGAAAAGGGCAACTAGTGAAGAACAAACTATAAGGATAAGGTGCAGACAGTGTCGAAGTAACAATGTTAATTACAGCAATAGAGGCAAAGGTACAGGACGGCAGGCAGGCAGAGTGGTCAGGTGGGCAGGTTCAGGGTCAGGACTGGCAAGGGTCAAAAACGAGAAGGGCGAGAAAAAGAAAGGCTTGGAAAGAACAGGAGCTGACAGGACAAACGCTGCTGGTAATCTTGACAAACTAGACGAACTGGCAACAGACAAACAGAATCAAAGGTATAAGTACATATGGGCTGGAAGGGGGTGGAGACATGAACAAAGGGGGTGGAGACATGAACAAAGGGGGTGGAGACAAGCACAAAAGCAGGTGAAACAGATCAGGGCGTGACACAAACACCGTTGTAAATACAACCCCATATTTATTTTTATTTATTTTCCTTTTTGTACTTTAACTATTTGCACATAATTTGACATTTGAAATGTCTTTATTCTTTTGTAACTTTTGTGAGTAATGTTTACTGTACATTTTTATTGTTTAATTCACTTTTGTTTATTATCTACTTCACCTGCTTTGGCAATGTTAACATATGTTTCCCATGACAATAGAGCACTTGAATTGAATTTGAATTTAATTGACAGAGAGAGAGAGAGAGGGAGAGTGAATGTATGTGTTTTCAATATGTTTTCATTTCTGCATTACTTTACAACCAAACGCAAACTATCCTAACATTTTTCAGACAGTACAAGAGTGTTTTTTACGTCTGCTGTGTAGTTTGCCATTTTACTATGTGTGTGTCTGGTTTACAGCCTGTTCTGTTCACCCAGGAGTCTGTGTGTCTGGTTTACAGCCTGTTCTGTTTACCCAGCAGTCTGTGTGTCTGGTTTACAGCCTGTTCTGTTCACCCAGCAGTCTGTGTGTCTGGTTTACAGCCTGTTCTGTTCACCCAGGAGTCTGTGTGTCTGGTTTACTGCCTGTTCTGTTTACCCAGCAGTCTGTGTGTCTGGTTTACAGCCTGTTCTGTTTACCCAGCAGTCTGTGTGTCTGGTTTACTGCCTGTTCTGTTCACCCAGAGTGTTTGTTTTCTGTCCATACCATTGACTGCTCTATTTCAATTATCTATTAGATAGGACAGGAGATTGAAAAAAGGTCCGGGGTCAAGGCCGGGGATAGGGCTGATGATAGGGCCGGGGATAGGGTCGGGGATAGGGCTGATGATAGGGCCAGGGATAGGGCTGGGGTTAGGGCCGGGGATAGGGCTGATGATAGGGCCGGGGATAGGGCTGATGATAGGGCCGGGGATAGGGCTGATGATAGGGTTGGGGATAGGGCTGATGATAGGGTCAGGGATAGGGCTGATGATCGGGTCGGGATAGGGCTGATGATATGGCCGGGGGTAGGGCTGATGATATGGCCGGGGGTAGGGATGATGATAGGACCGGGGATAGGGCTGATGATAGGGTCGGGATAGGGCTGATGATAGGGCTGGGGATAGGGCCGGGGATAGGGCTGATGATAGGGTCGGGATAGGGCTGGTGATAGGGTCGGGGATAGGGCTGATGATAGGGCCGGGGATAGGGCTGATGATAGGGCTGATGATAGAGTCGGGGATAGGGCTGATGATAGGGTCGGGGATAGGGCTGATGATAGGGTCGGGGATAGGGCTGATGATAGGGTCGGGGATAGGGCTGATGATATGGCCGGGGATAGGGCTGATGATAGGGCCGGGGATAGGGCCGATGATAGGCCCTGGGATAGGGCTGATGATAGGGCCGGGGATAGGGCTGATGATAGGGCCGGGGATAGGGCTGATGATAGGGTTGGGGATAGGGCTGATGATAGGGTCGGGGATAGGGCCGGGGATAGGGCTGATGATAGGGTCGGGATAGGGCTGATGATAAGGCTGGGGATAGGGCCGGGGATAGGGCTGATGATAGGGTCGGGATAGGGCTGGTGATAGGGTCGGGGATAGGGCTGATGATAGGGCCGGGGATAGGGCTGATGATAGGGCTGATGATAGAGTCGGGGATAGGGCTGATGATAGGGTCGGGGATAGGGCTGATAATAGGGCCGGGGATAGGGTCAGGGATAGGGCTGATGATAGGGCCGGGATAGAGCTGATGAAAGGGCCGGGGATAGGGCTGATGATATGGCCGGGGATAGGGCTGATGATAGGGCCGGGGATAGGGCTGATGATAGGGCCGGGGATAGGGCTGATGATAGGCCCTGGGATAGGGCTGATGATAGGGTCGGGGATAGGGCCGGGGATAGGGCTGATGATAGGCCCGGGGATAGGGTCGCGGATAGGGCTGGGGATAGGGCCGGGGATAGAGCCGGGGATAGGGCTGATGATAGGGTCGGGGATAGGGCCGGAGATAGGGCCGGGGATAGGCCCGGGGATAGGGTCGGGGATAGGGCTGATGATTAAGCCGGGGATAGAGGGACATGGTGGGCGATGAGGGCTGGGGCTATGTCTGCGTTTAAGACTGGGGCTAGGTCTGTGGTTAGGACGGGGGCTGGGACTGTATTTAAGGCTGTGGTTAAGGCTGGTGCAGGAGCTGGGCATGACAGAGTGGGGTGAAGGAACGATGACCTCAGCGGTGTGCTGTCTATGCCTGCTGGGACGGGGGTGGAATACAGTGGTGTGCTGTCTATGCCTGCTGGGACGGGGGTGGAATACAGTGGTGTGCTGTTTATGCCTGCTGGGACGGGGGTGGAATACAGTGGTGTGCTGTCTATGCCTGCTGGGACGGGGTTGGAATACAGCGGTGTGCTGTTTGTGCCTGCTGGGACGGGGGTGGAATACAGTGGTGTGCTGTCTATGCCTGCTGGGACGGGGTTGGAATACAGCGGTGTGCTGTTTATGCCTGCTGGGATGGGGGTGGAATACAGTGGTGTGCTGTCTATGCCTGCTGGGACGGGGGTGGAATACAGTGGTGTGCTGTTTATGCCTGCTGGGACGGGGGTGGAATACAGTGGTGTGCTGTCTATGCCTGCTGGGATGGGGGTGGAATACAGTGGTGTGCTGTCTATGCCTGCTGGGACGGGGGTGGAATACAGTGGTGTGCTTCAACCACCTGCTTTCCAGGACACCACTGTTTATTTTTGTCTATGGGCTGATGGGAAATGTGACTGCTGCAGAAACAAACTGACACCCCAGTGCAGCCAACAAACCAGGGTCAGAGCCAGGGCTGGAGAGCCGGGGCCAGGGAGCCGCAGCCAGGGCCAGGCAGCCAGGGCCAGGCAGCCAGGGCCAGGCAGCGAGGGCCAGGCAGCCAGGGCCAGGCAGCGAGGGCCAGGCAGCCAGGGCCAGGCAGCGAGGGCCAGGCAGCCAGTGCCAGGCAGCGAGGGCCAGGCAGCCAGGGGTCGGGTGGAGGCTGGAAGGTGGGGGGTTATTCACAGTGTTTCAGGGCCATTGGCTGGCGCAGACGTGTGGCGCTGGTACGATGGAAAAAAATGGCGAGTGTGTGACCAATGTGAGCTATGGCCTGTTCCACCAGGCCACAATGTTCAGATTGTTTAAACAATCTTCCAAAAGAGACATAATCACAAGGTAATGCCCATCATTCTTTCCCCTCCAACAGATTTATTCACCCCCTGTTTTTAGTCTGTCAGTGGCACCACACTGTAGCTCCATTGTCTGTGTATTTGTTAGTTGGTGGACGTGAGTAGTTATCGCAGCATGTCATATTTTCCCTTTTTATTTGATAGTACTGGTAGCTGGTTAACGTGCTCAACACCTGCTCTGACGACGAGCTCATGTCTGAAGGAGACGACACCTGCGAGGGTAAAAAAAAAACGCCCTGTTAAGAACTCTTTTTTTAAAAATTGTATTATAATTTTTTTTTATATATATATTGATACCATTGTGTTTACTTGATAGCTACCTACACAAATAGCTAGCTAGAACAAAGTGTTAATAAGATATTCATTTAAAAAGATTAAAAGCAATACAAATAAGTTCTCCAGTAGGCATCTACTGAGGGAGCTAAGAGACTGTGTCAGTCAGTCTTGATGAATGCGCTTCTGGTGTTGTTCATGCTGGTTTGTTAGTCCGATTCAGAACCAGCAAACCAGAACCCAGCTCAATGCCAGGTTCAAATGTTAACTTTCTAACCCCACTCCTGTTTAACCCTGTGTGATGGTAATCGACCCGGTCTGTTTTCACTCACCAGAACCTTTAGAACCATTATAAACGTTATTGAGAATATAGCTTTTATGACCCATCTCATTGTGTGTTATTCACATTTCAACATAAGCAAAACTATAAAGTATAAATAAAGTAACATTATATTGGTCAGGGGTTTGGTGCTTGCCGTGCAAAATAAGAAGCATACTGTTACATGTCTGTTCAAAACACAAGAACATCGGTAACTGACTTCTATTTCGGCTTTTTGGGATTATTTCCATTCATTAACTTGTTGTAAAATACTGCTCTGTGTCAAATATTGAATCACTCGTTACATTAAATTGGTTTGGGGAAATATAATATCTCTGCGACATCGTTGGTACAGTCAAGTCCCCCAGATGACTTCTGATCCTGTGTGACGGACTGTGGTTTAAACCCGGGTCTTCTGCTTACCACAAGGCTATGTTAGCCCACGTAGCTAAAGCCTAGGAATCAGCTCAGGTATCAATTATTCAATTATAGGTATCAATTATTCAGGTCTCAGGCAAACACTAACAAAGCTCTGGTCTGTCACGCCCTGACCTTAGATATCTCTGTTGTCTTTGTATTTTGGTTAGGCCAGGGCGTGACTAGGATGGGTACGCTAGTTTTTGTATTGTCTATTTTTTTTTGTATGTCTAGGGGTTTTGTAGGTCTAGGTGATGTGTATGTCTATGGTGGCCTGATATGGTTCTCAATCAGAGGCAGCTGTTTATCGTTGTCTCTGATATCTCTAATATTTAGGTAGCCATTTCCCTTTTGGTGTTTGTAGGATCTTGTCTATGTGTAGTTAGTTGCCTGTCAGCACTCGTTTGTATAGCGTTTCGTTTTGTTATTTTGGTTAGTTTGTTCAGTGTTTCATTCTTTTAAATAAGTAAGAATGTACGCATACCACTCTGCGCCTTGGTCCGATCCTTATAACGAACGTGACAGGGTCCATACCCACCTCTATTATATTTGCAGACTGGATTTGTCAAACTCCTTTTTTTTTTGGTGATACGTAATTGTTGTATGTTTTGTAAATAAATATGTCTGAGAAGAGAAGATGTATTACTGTAGCAGAATATTACTTATCTTTTCTTCATTACATTTCTTTAAGAATCATGAACTCTTGAGGTCCCTCTGGTCTCGACCCATTTAGGAAAATCCTCCTTTAGTTTTATTGCCCCCCCCCAGCCCCCCGCCATTGTTGGAATAACCTACAGAATACCTTGCATCTTGATTCCCTGGTGCCGCTAGGGCAGTTCTGGACTCTGGTGTTGAATAAATTCATTGAGGATTGGACTTGTTTCGATTGATTGTCGTGGTTTATTAGTTTAAATTGTGGTGTTGAGGTTCTTTTTTTTTTTTATTCTTCTCGTTCTATTTGTAATGTACATTTTTCTTCCTGTTTGTGAGAAAATGTTAGTACTCAGGGCACCATTGGGAATCAATTGGGCTCCCCTGAATAAATACAAGTTACTAATAATAAATTCTAATGAAGAGTTGAGTCAGACCCGTGGAGACAGCTGGACAGATCCCATCTCATCTAGTCACGTCTTCCTCTATGGTCCAGTGGCACGTTGCCATGGAAACACATTTGTTTACGCTAGTTGTCATAGTAGAACGGCCATAGGCTCTGTGAGAGCGTGGCACAGTCTTCATACTGTTCACCAGTCTAGTGAAGACATTATGCCTGCAGTTACACAGACACATGTACTCCTCCTCTCCTGACCTTGTTTTAAGTTAAACAGTCTTGGTTCACTTAAGACGACAGACGGTGGAAAATGAGACATTCGTTTTTCCAGTTTATTTTGATCAGTCAAACGCATTCATTTTTCCATCACCGTCATTATTGAAACATTAAAGTATTCCAGAAATGAGTGTAACTGAATCCAGACTGACAGCAAGTCACAAAAGTTTGCATTTCCACGTAATGAGGACATGATTGCTTTGGCCCAAGTCCCTCCCTATCCTCCCAGTGCAGCAGAAAGAAAGAGAAAGAGAAGAAAAAAAAAATGTTTCCTGCACATTGTAATTTGGACGTTTATATAAATAAGGGATTTGATTTGGTGACCAAACTACTGTGAGCTGCATGTTAGACAAGGTGATTCTCAGAGTAGGGCTCTGGTTGGCAGCAGAAGTCCTCTGTCTGTACTACACACCATACAAGTCATTGACCTGACAGCAACATTACCAGCCTGCTTCTTTCTTTATTACCCCCCCCCCCCCCCCCCCACCCCCCTTTAGTCTCTGTCCCTCACGTTATGCCCCAGCCTCCCCCCTCCCTCCCTGGTCTGGTCCCAGGGTTGGGGCTGGAGTGTCAGACCAGACTGACGGCACCCCAAACCCTTAGAGTCATTTGACTGGGGAACTGCCTTCTCTTCCCTGACTCTGCGTGTAGATACGTTGTTGTGCTCCATGCCCAATTGCAAATGAACATCTGGCTCGCATATTGGTTCCATGTGTGAAAATGAGATCAACCCAAATAATGAGCGGACTCATTCAGGGACCCGGGAGAAAGAGTAATGCATGGTGCTCTTGTTAGACAGCCCAGATTGGCAGCACCTTACATAATTAGGGAGCAATTGGCTGAGATTAGACAGGCTTCGAACCCTGACCAATCATTCATTTGGACCCTGGTACGCCCTCCCCGCCACCCTTTACCCTCCAACCCCTTTTGGAATATTTGCCAAAATGCTATCAGCTGTTAGCTATTTGTCAGGAGCCCCCCCCTCATACCAGCCTTAATGGTTTTAGACAAACAAGCAAGCTTGTACTTTATAGAGGAAGACATGGCTGCTTTGATCCATACAATATTCCTCAGCAGAGCCTCAGAGCTATTTACCAAGGAGATTTATTCACATACAGACCAGTGGAGCAACTGTTCCCTGTTCCCTGACTGTAGCCTACAGAACCGGACAATTCATTTCTCTAGGCTCCCCCTTATGCATGCTCTAGGGGAAAACAGAAACTCCACAACACTTCACTTTGCTGTGGTCTAGAGGTCGACCGATTATCATTTTTCAACGCTGATACCAATTATTGGAGGACCAAAAAAAGCTGACAAAAGTGCTGTTTGAATGAATGCTTACGAGCCTGCTGGTGCCTACCATCGCTCAGTCAGACTGCTCTATCAAATATCAAATCATAGACTCAATTATAACATAACACACATTAATATGGTCGAATCCAGAAACTATAATTTTGAAAACAAAACGGATGGCATCCCTAAGTCTAAATATTCCTGTTACATTGCACAACCTTCAATGTTATGTCATACAATTCTGGCAAATTAGTTAGCAATGAGCCAGGCGGCCCAAACTGTTGAATATACCCTGACTCTGCGTGCAATGAACGCAAGAGAAGTGACACAATTTCACCTGGTTAATATTGCCTGCTAACCTGGGTTTATTTTAGTTAAATATGTAGGTTTAAAAATATATACTTCTGTGTATTGATTTTAAGAAAGACATTGATGTTTATGGTTAGGTACACGTTGGAGCAACGACAGTCCTTTTTTGCGAATGCGCACTGCATCGATTATATGCAACGCAGGACACGCTAGATAAACTAGTAATATCATCAACCATAACTTGTGATTATTTTATAAGATAAGTTTAATGCTAGCTAGCAACTTACCTTGGCGTCTTACTGCATTCGCGTTACAGGCAGGCTCCTCGTGAGGAAGGTGGTTAGAGCGTTGGACTAGTTAACCGTAAGGTTGCAATATTGAATCCCTGAGCTGACAAGGTAAAAATGTGTCGTTCTGCCCCTGAACAAGGCAGTTAACCCACTGTTCCTAGGCCGTCATTGAAAATAATAATGTGTTCTTAACTGACTTGCCTAGTTAAATAAAGTTGTAAAAAAAAATACAAAAATTGGCGTCCAAAAATACAGATTTCCGATTGTTATGAAAACCTGAAATCGGCCATTCCGATTAATCGCTCGATCTCTACCTGGGGTCATGAAAGGCTGATTAAATGTACTTTTGTTTAACAATCAACCTTTGTCTTTTGTTCTGACCGGATGTTTCTTTGTGTTCTCTTTCTTCGCCCGAAGCACTAAACATATGCTATTTCTTAATTAGTTTTGGAAGTCTTTACCCTTTTGCTGGTAATTTAATTTCAGATTTTCCAATCCAGATGCTGATGGAAAAATAATTATCCGGTGATGGTTTTGATGTGTGGATGGATGGCAGGGCAGAATTAGTATTAGCTGTACGACTGTCCTCTTTACCTGGGAGATGGGAACGGTTACCTGGGAGATGGGAACATCTACCTGGGAGATGGGAACGTTTACCTGGGAGATGGAAACGGTTACCTGGGAGATGGGAACATCTACCTGGGAGATGGGAACGTTTACCTGGGAGATGGGAACGTTTACCTGGGAGATGGGAACATTTACCTGGGAGATGGGAACATTTACCTGGGAGATGGGAACATCTACCTGGGAGATGGGAACATTTACCTGGAGGATGGGAACATTTACCTGGGAGATGGGAACATTTACCTGGAGGATGGGAACATTTACCTGGGAGATGGGAACGTTTACCTGGGAGATGGGAACATTTACCTGGGAGATGGGAACATTTACCTGGGAGATGGGAACATCTACCTGGGAGATGGGAACATTTACCTGGAGGATGGGAACATTTACCTGGGAGATGGGAACATTTACCTGGAGGATGGGAACATTTACCTGGGAGATGGGAACATTTACCTGGGAGATGGGAACATTTACCTGGAGGATGGGAACATTTACCTGGGAGATGGGAACATCTACCTGGGAGATGGGAACATTTACCTGGAGGATGGGAACATTTACCTGGGAGATGGGAACATTTACCTGGGAGATGGGAACGTTTACCTGGGAGATGGGAACATCTACCTGGGAGATGGGAACATCTACCTGGGAGATGGGAACGTTTATCCTGGGAGATGGGAACATTTACCTGGGAGATGGGAAAGTTTATCCTGGGAGATGGGAACATTTACCTGGGAGATGGGAACATTTACCTAGGAGATGGGAACCTTTATCCTGGGAGATGGGAACGTTTACCTGGGAGATGGCAACATCTACCTGGGAGATGGGAACGTTTATCCTGGGAGATGGGAACGTTTACCTGGGAGATGGGAACAGTTACCTGGGAGATGGGAACATTTACCTGGGAGATGGGAACATTTACCTGGGAGATGGGAACATTTACCTGGGAGATGGGAACATTTACTTGGGTGATGGGAACGTTTACCTGGGTGATGGGAACGTTTACCTGGGTGATGGGAACGTTTACCTGGGAGATGGGAACGTTGTGATGAGAGGCTATCATCACCGGGAGATATTCATCCATCACTGTTTACCGCTCAATTCAGAAACCTGAAATGTACTTCTTCAGGGGGGGATACAATATTTGTATTTCACATCAAACATAAACATCAAGGCCAGCAAGTGGTAAAATATTAAGTTCAAGAGAGGGTGTTCATTTTCAAGGATTTTTTCCTTAAATATTTGAACAGTCCGTCCCAGTAACAAATTCAGTCCCTGAAAGAAATTAGATTGCTAGGGCAATATTACTTTGTCTCTGTCATACAACACACGAGGCCACACTACTAGATTGAGCTGTAAAGCTGATGTCTGAGGCCACTATCTGGATATTCCCAGGGTTTGTCCCAAATGGCACCATATGCTCTATATAGTGCACTACCTTTGACCAGATCCATATGGGCCCTGGTCAAAAGTAGTGTACTACATAGGGAATATGGTGCCATTTGGGATGGATCTCAAAGCCATTGGAGCCCTGATTTACTGTAACCCTGATTGATAGAACCCAGAGGCCATTGTAACCAACCATGTCATGTCAGACACTGGGGTCCCTCGCAGTCAGACAGAACAACATGTCATGTCAGACACTGGGTTCCCTCTCAGTCAGACAGAGCAACATGTCATGTCAGACACTGGGTTCCCTCTCAGTCAGACAGAACAACATGTCATGTCAGACACTGGGTTCCCTCTCAGTCAGACAGAACAACATGTCATGTCAGACACTGGGTTCCCTCTCAGTCAGACAGAACAACATGGCTTTAGAGTGTAAAACAAGCAGGCAGGCTCATCACTACCACGACTTGCTGTGTGTTCTGTCTGGCTCTCTGCCCAACATTTTATTTACACTGCTACACTGTCGAGTGTGTTTGTACAACGCTACACTGCCACAAGTGCCCCTTCCCTCCTCCTAACCAGTGTAGAGGAATTTCACCTCTCTGTCCTCCTTCCTTACAGTAATCACCTAATCTCTCCACAACCCCTGGGCACTACGCTGCTACACCTTGTTGATGAGCTTTGTATTTGATATCTGTTCAGGTGAAAGCATGTTCAGTCTTTCATTGTTACTGAAAGGTTACTGTAGCTAACAGGTCTACACTGTTGGAATTGCTTTCTCTCTCTCTGTCTCTGTCTCTGTCTCTCTCTCTCTCTCTCTCTCTCTCTCTCTCTCTCTCTCTCTCTCTCTGTCTCTCTCTCTCTGTCTCTCTCTCTCTCTCTCTCTCTCTGTCTCTCTCTCTATTTCTCTCTCTCTATTTCTCTCTCTCTATTTCTCTCTCTCTATTTCTCTCTCTCTATTTCTCTCTCTCTCTATTTCTCTCTCTCTCTATTTCTCTCTCTTTCTCTATTTCTCACTCTCTCTCTCTCTCTCTATTTATCTCTCTCTCACTCTATTTCTCTATCTCACTCTCTCTATTTCTCTCTCTCTCTCTCTCTCTATTTCTCTCTATCTCTCTCTCTCTCTTTCTCTCTCTCTATTTCTCTCTCTCTCTCTCTCTATTTATCTCTCTCTCACTCTATTTCTCTATCTCACTCTCTCTATTTCTCTATTTCTCTCTCGCTCTCTCTCTCTATTTCTCTCTCTCTATCTCTCTCTCTCTCTCACTCACTCACTCACTCTCTATTTCTCTCTCACTCTCTATTTCTCTCTCTCTCTTTATCTCTCTCTCTCTATCTATTTCTCTCTCACTCTCTCTATTTCTCTCTCTCTCTCTCTCCCTCTCTCTCTCTCCCTCTCTCTCTCTCTCTCTCTCCCTCTCTCTCTCTCTCTCTCTGTCTCTCTCTCGCTCTCTCTATTTCTCTCTCTCTCTCTCACTCACTCACTCTCTCTCTATTTCTCTCTCTCTCTGACTCTCTCTCTATTTCTCTCACTCTCTTTCTGGATATCTCTTGCTCGGAATGAGAAAAAGGAATGAGAAAGGGAAGTAGAGAGTGGTGGGGGGGTTGATAGGGTTATGTTATTGTTATCATGATTTAGCCCTGGAATGTGTACATTAGCTCTAGATGATGTCCTATTAGCAGCTTATCTGCTAGGCATTTGGCTCAGGACCTGTAGGCCTAGGTATTATGGTCTGTTTTCCATCTCCATGGGGGGGGGGGGGGGGGGGCAGGAAGGGAGAGAGAAAGAGAGAGGGAAAGAGAGAGTCTGTCCATACAGAGTAGATGGGGACACTGGAATTCACCAGGCGCTGCCATAGAAACCCTGGTCGTCCATGGCACCATTGACTGTGCCAGTGACGCGGAGCGGCAGGGTTCAAATCGCCCCAAGCTACTGTCGTTCTGCTGAGAAAATCGACAAACGTGACTGTTCTCTTAATTCTCAAATCTTCTCTGGTACTGGTGATATGCAGGCGGAGTACACTTGGTATACCTTTGAGACTAGGGTCAAATAGATGGCGAATGTATTTGGAGATAGGATGGGTGTGCGAGGGCTGACGTTTAAGTCTAAAAGTATATTTAGCTGAATTATACTTATAATGGAACCCTGCTCACGGACTCTACCATCTTGGGGTTTAAGGCAGACAGCTTGGGGGTATTTTGAGGTTTTAGAAAGATGACTAAATTGTTTGTCACTCACTTTTCACCTTTTTCTTCCACCCTCTTAAAGAAGATGCCACCCTTTCCTGATGGGGAGAGCTCTGGCATTAGACATTCTATTTGTGTTTTTCATTAGAAGTTATTCCTCCGTATGGTTTTGGTTCAGTCCTCGAGAAGATTTCCCCTGTTGACTTCATCTATCTACAAAAGAGGGAAACGTTTTTGTTTTCCTAACTTTTGCCAGAGATACTTCTGCCTTAAAGGTACACTCTGTTATTTGTACGTAGATTTTTTTTATCTTTTAAATTAAAGATTTATTCTAGAAACATATAAATTCTGAATGCCTCAGGAGCTTAAACTATCTTACCCCATCAGAACTCAAAATATATTCTTCCAAGTGTAGCTTCTTAACACGACCGAAACAGTTTGTTTTGATCTCATGGATGGTCAGTCCTTTCATCCGGAGCTCTGACTATGAATTTGAGATGAGTTACATTTCTCCAGGCCCATCACTCAGCTGTTTACAACAACAAAAAATGACGAGGCCGGACATTTGGTTGTTGTTTTGAGTTACGGACCGCAGTTCTAAGGACACAATAAGAGCAGTGACTATCCCTCTGACAACGAGAAGTGCTCTCTGTCACTCCCATCCCTCAGGAGCAGTGTAAACAGTAAGGATAATAATTGATGTTGCATAACATCCTCGTGTTACTACGTTATTGTGAGTGAGTGATACAGTATTCGAGAATTCAGCCCCAAATCCCTGCAACCCTGACCTCTAACAGAAGTTCTTTGAAATTAGTAAAAGCCTTTCTTGAGCAAATGTTTTCACAATTCTCTGCATTGTTCCCTGTTGGTTCCCGCTGCCGGCTGGATGGGAGTGTGAGAACTAGTCGAGGTTCTCTAAACGTGGTGTTCATTTTCATTTTTATAGCAGCCCTCATTAGGGACGTGTATGTTTTTACAAACAGGTTATTCCTGGCTGCGAATGTTAGCGCTGCTTCCTAGATGCTAGCGGACTGTAGCAGGGTGGTGGAGCTGCTTGGCTCTCGGGCCGAGACTACCGCAGACTAGCCAACTTCATATCGCTAGGAGCAACTCACACACACTCATGCTCGCTCACACACACACACACACACACTCACACACAATTCACACACACTAACAACATCACAGCTGTCTATGACGTGACTTCGTCTCACTGCTTCCTGTAACTGCTTTCAACATGGATCTCAGTTGTTTTTGAACAAGAGAACAGCTTTTTACAGATTATTTGCTGTTTACACAGTCTTCACATTTTGCTGTATTAAAAAAGGGATTCAAAGAGATGTATTTCCTACTGTTCTACACAACCTATGTTCAGTGTAAAGAAAAATTATAAAACATTTACCAACTGACAAAGAAATATAAATGAGGATGTTTTGGGGGGTAGACTTTCACCAGCGACCGTAAATGTCAATTTGTTTTTGAACAAGATAACAGAGTTTTGGAACAATCACACTCTCACTAATAAGCTGTTTAGGGTTAGGGTTTTTAATAGTGTTTTGTAACTCCTGTATGTAAAGGTGCTGCCAAGGTGATAGAGAACTGAGGCTTAGTTGACACAGTCACAACCTCACCTCACAGGATTAACTGACACAGTCACAACCTCACCCCACAGGATTAACTGACACAGTCACAACCTCACCCCACAGGATTAACTGACACAGTCACAACCTCACCCCACAGGATTGACTGACACAGTCACAACCTCACCCCACAGGATTAACTGACACAGTCACAACCTCACCCCTCAGGATTACCTAACACAGTCACAACCTCACCCCACAGGATTAACTGACACAGTCACAACCTCACCCCACAGGTTTGACTGACACAGTCACAACAAAACCCCACAGGATTGACTGACACAGTCACAGCCTCACCCCACAGGATTAACTGACACAGTCACAACCTCACCCCACAGGATTAACTGACACAGTCACAACTTCACCTCACAGGATTAACAGACACAGTCACAACCTCACCCCACAGGATTAACTGACACAGTCACAACCTCACCCCACAGGTTTAACGGACACAGTCACAACCTCACCCCACAGGATTAACTGACACAGTCACAACCTCACCCCACAGGATTGACTGACACAGTCACAACCTCACCCCACAGGATTAACTGACACAGTCACAACCTCACCCCACAGGATTAACTGACACAGTCACAACCTCACCCCTCAGGATTAACTGGCACAGTCACAACCTCACCCCACAAGATTAACTGACACAGTCACAACAAAACCCCACAGGATTGACTGACACAGTCACAACCTCACCCCACAGGATTAACTGACACAGTCACAACAAAACCCCACAGGATTAACTGACACAGTCACAACCTCACCCCACAGGATTAACTGACACAGTCACAACCTCACCCCACAGGTTTGACTGACACAGTCACAACAAAACCCCACAGGATTGACTGACACAGTCACAGCCTCACCCCACAGGATTAACTGACACAGTCACAACCTCACCCCACAGGATTAACTGACACAGTCACAACTTCACCTCACAGGATTAACAGACACAGTCACAACCTCACCCCACAGGATTAACTGACACAGTCACAACCTCACCCCACAGGTTTAACGGACACAGTCACAACCTCACCCCACAGGATTAACTGACACAGTCACAACCTCACCCCACAGGATTGACTGACACAGTCACAACCTCACCCCACAGGATTAACTGACACAGTCACAACCTCACCCCACAGGATTAACTGACACAGTCACAACCTCACCCCTCAGGATTAACTGACACAGTCACAACCTCACCCCACAAGATTAACTGACACAGTCACAACAAAACCCCACAGGATTGACTGACACAGTCACAACCTCACCCCACAGGATTAACTGACACAGTCACAACAAAACCCCACAGGATTAACTGACACAGTCACAACCTCACCCCACAGGATTAACTGACACAGTCACAGCCTCACCCCACAGGATTAACTGACACAGTGACAACCTCACCCCACAGGATTAACTGACACAGTCACAACCTCACCCCACAGGTTTGACTGACACAGTCACAACAAAACCCCACAGGGTTGACTGACACAGTCACAGCCTCACCCCACAGGATTAACTGACACAGTCACAACCTCACCCCACAGGATTAACTGACACAGTCACAACTTCACCTCACAGGATTAACAGACACAGTCACAACCTCACCCCACAGGATTAACTGACACAGTCACAACCTCACCCCACAGGTTTAACGGACACAGTCACAACCTCACCCCACAGGATTAACTGACACAGTCACAACCTCACCCCACAGGATTGACTGACACAGTCACAACCTCACCCCACAGGATTAACTGACACAGTCACAACCTCACCCCACAGGATTAACTGACACAGTCACAACCTCACCCCTCAGGATTAACTGACACAGTCACAACCTCACCCCACAGGATTAACTGACACAGTCACAACAAAACCCCACAGGATTGACTGACACAGTCACAACCTCACCCCACAGGATTAACTGACACAGTCACAACAAAACCCCACAGGATTAACTGACACAGTCACAACCTCACCCCACAGGATTAACTGACACAGTCACAGCCTCACCCCACAGGATTAACTGACACAGTCACAACCTCACCCCACAGGATTAACTGACACAGTCACAACCTCACCCCACAGGATTAACTGACACAGTCACAACCTCACTTTACAGGATTAACTGACACAGTCACAACCTCACCCCACAAGCTGCCTTGTGATTGGCTGCTATGGGGTGTGTTTGTTTTGAAGCCAAGGCCACATCGGTTCATTTGTATGTGGGAGTGTAATATGTGGGTTTTATTTTTGAGTGTGTGTGTGTGTGTATGTGTGTGTGTGTGTGTGTGTGTGTGTGTGTGTGTGTGTGTGTGTGTGTGTGTGTGTGTGTGTGTGTGTGTGTGTGTGTGTGTGTGTGTGGAACATAGGATGCTGCGGGGGAGAGGACGGCTCAAAATAATAGTGGCTGGAATGGAGTAAATGGAATGGATCTAATGGAATGGGATCAAACACATGGTTTCCATGTTCGGTACCATTCCATTAAATCCGTTCCAGCCATTACTATGAGCATGAATGTGTGCTCTGCGTGTGTGTTTTGCTAGGACCCTGAGTTAATGGGCCCTGTGGCAATAGAGCAGGAAAAAATAAGTTACATGTCGACAAACTGGGGATCCTTCTAGGCTGAGGAAAGAGAAAGGGGGATACCTCGTCAGTTGTTCAACTGAATGCCTTCAACTGAAATGTGTCTTCCACATTTAACCCAACCCCTCTGAATCAAAGAGGTGCTGGGGGCTGAGAGAGAGAAAGTAGAGAGACAAATTTGACCCCAATAACTACCGTGGAAAATGCTTCAACAGTAACCTTGCTGAAAATCCTTGGCATTATCATTAACAGCAGACTCGTACATTTCCTCAATGAAAACAATGTACTGAGCAAATGTCAAATTAGCTTTTTACCAAATTATCGTATGACAGACCATGTATTTACCCTGCACACCCTAATTGACAACCAAACAAACCAAAACAAAGGCAAAGTCTTCTCATGCTTTGTTGATTTCAAAAAAGCCGTCGACTCAATTTGGCATGAGGGTCTGCTATATAAGTTGATGGAAAGTGGTGTTGGGGGAAAAACATATGGCATTATAAACCCATGTACACAAACAACAAGTGTGCGGTTAAAATAGGCAAAAAACCACAGGGTCGTGGGGTGAGACAGGGATGCAGCTTAAGCCCCACCCTCTTCAACATATATATCAACGAATTGGCGAGGGCACCAGAACAGTCTGCAGCACCCGGCCTCAACCTGCTAGAATCCGAAGTCAAATGTCTACTGTTTGCTTATGATCTGGTGCTTCTGTCACCAACCAAGGAGGGCCTACAGCAGCACCTAGATCTTCTGCACAGATTCTCAGACCTGGGCCCTGACAGTAAATCTCAGTAAGACCACAATATTGGTGTTCCAAATACAAATTCCATCTAGACACCGTTTCCCTAGAGCACACAAAAAACGATAAATGCCTCGGCCTAAACATTAGCACCACAGGTAACTTCCACAAAGCTGTGAACGATCTGAGAGACAAGGCGAGAAGGGCCTTCTATGCCATCAAAAGGAACATAAAATTCGACATACCACTTAGGATCTGGCTAAAAATACTTGAATCAGTTATAGAACCCATTGCCCTTTATGATTTTGAAGTCTGGTGTCCGCTCACCAACCAAGAATTCACAATATGGAACAAACACCAAATTGAGACTCTGCATGCAGAAATATCCTCTGTGTACAATGTAAAACACCAAATAATGCATGCAGAGCAGAATTAGGCCGATACCTGCTAATTATCAAAATCCAGAAAAGAGCCGTTAAATTCTATAACCACCTAAAATGAAGCGATTCCCAAACGTTCCATAACAAAGCCATCACCTGCAGAGAGATGAGCCTGGAGAAGAGTCCCCTAAGCAAGCTGGTCCTGGGGCTCTGTTCACAAACACAAACAGACCCCACAGAGCCCCAGGACAGCAACACAATTAGACCCAACCAAATCATGAGAAAACAAAAAGATAATTACTTGACACATTGGAAAGAATTAACAAAAAAAACAGAGCAAACAAGAATGCAATTTGGCCCTAAACAGAGAGTACACAGTACACATAGTCAAAGGAAAGCTTTGACTATGAGCATAGTCTTGCTATTGAGAAAGGCCGCCGTAGGCAGACATGGCTGTCAAGAGAAGACAGGCTATGTGCTCACTGCCCACAAAACAAGATGGAAACTGAGCTGCACTTCCTATCCTCCTGCCCAATGTATGACCATATTAGAGACACATGTTTCCCTCAGATTACACAGATCCACAAAGAATTCGAAAACAACCCGATTTTGATCAACTCCCATATCTACTGGGTGAAATAACACAGTGTGCCGTCACAGCAGCAAGATTTGTGACCTGTTGCCACAAGAAAAGGGCTACCAGTGAAGAACAAACACCATTATAAAAACAACCCATTTTTATGCTTATCTATTTTTCCCTTTTGTACTTTAACTATTTGCACATCATTGCAGTAAAACTGTATGTAGACATAATATGACATTTGTAAATAGTCATTATTCTTTTGGAACATCTGAGTGTAATGTTTACTGTTAATTTTTATTGTTTATTTCACTTTTATATATTATCTACTTCACTTGTTTTATCAATGTTAACACATGTTTCCCATTACAATAAATCCCCTTGAATTGAATTGAGAGAGAGAGAGAGAGCGAGAGAGAGAGAGAGACAGACAGACAGAGAGCGAGAGAGAGAGACAGAGAGCGAGAAACAGAGAGAGAGAGACAGAGAGAGACAGAGAGACAGAGAGAGAGAGAGAGACAGACAGACAGACAGACAGACAGACAGACAGACAGACAGGCAGGCAGGCAGGCAGGCAGACAGGCAGGCAGACAGACAGACAGACAGACAGACAGACAGACAGACCTTATTTGTAACCTCATTGGGATCAGCACAACCCACCCTGCTCTCATCTCCCAGGACTTTAAAAGAGAACATATCCATTCAGGAGACTCAGGAAAACAACGATGCAAAACATGTACTTTTACCTGCAACCCAAATGGCAGCCTATTCTCTAGATCGTCCACTCTTCCCTATGTAGTGTAATACTATTGACCAGAACCCTGGTCAAAACTAGTGCACTATATAGGGAATATGGTGCCATTTGGGTTGCATTCTACCTATATTAAAAACACCGTGTTGTGTCATTCCCCTCCCAATGATCTGATATCAAAAAATGTATGAATTATTTGGTTAAAGTAATAGAGAGCATTTTTATTTCAGTATATTCAGCTTAATAATCATATTGTACTGTACGTTTTGACCTGGTTACATTGAACAACACAGCAGCTTTTCAGTATGTTTTGTTTTTTCTGTGTTTTCCCCAATTTGTGAGTGTGGTTGATGGAATTTCATTCTTATGATGTGAATATCGACTTGGAGTTTAGCTTAGACTGGGGCTCGGACATCTGAGCCTTCTGGCTCTCTCTCTCTCTTGTCTTGCTCTCTCTCTGTCTTGTTCTCTCTCTCTCTCGCTCTCTCTCTCTCTCTTTCTCTCTCTCCGCAGTGTGATATAAGCGGAGAGGAGAGGTGAGAGTGAGGTGCCATTTAGCCAGAGAGCCTCCGGTCTCCCTTAGGTCTGTGAGACATCCTCTGGCAGTTCGTGAGTGTGTGTGTGTGTGGATGTTTCTGTGTGTGTGTGTGTGCGCAGGAGTGCGTACATATGTGCGTGCTTGCATATTTGCCGGCGTGCGAACATTCTCCTGTATGCATGCTTGTGAGTGCTTGCAGTGTTTACAATGCAGGAGGCCGTGCTAGCAGAAACAGGGAGATCGATGGCAAATCCCCTTTTTCTGCTAGTTTATCCAGTCAGCAGGCTCTCTGCCACCGCCATCTGCACTGCCACTGTTTCTACCCTGTCTGGGCCGCACACCCTCCCTCAACTCACCCTCTCCTCCCCCTCCTCCCGTCTTCCCCCTCCTCTCCCATTCTGCTAAACCCTGTTCCTGCGCTCCTCTGTTCCTGCCTGGGCTTTTACAGCCAGGTGGTCTATAACAATGGGCACATGGACAGCAGAGGGAGAGGGCAGGCCTGGGTTTCCTGCTCTTGTTTTGGTCCCCACCAATGTCGGTGGGAGTGTATTTAATAAGTACATATGTCTCACTTCGTGTGTGGATGTGTGTGCGTGCGTTTGTGGATTATTGAGGAGGAAAACAACAACTATGTTCTCAAGGCCGGTAGCTGGTGGGTGCCATGACAACGGGGCAGATTGTGTTTGCGTGGCAGTCAGAGTGGCGGAGGGAATTGTGTGGGAGGAAGCCTCACTGTGGTCAATGGAGGTGACAGTAATATAGGAAAACATACTTATGGGTCTTAATGTCTGTTAGACTTATCCAGGATCTGAGTTAACAGAAGAGCATTGCAGGGGGCTATGTGCAGGCCTGGTCATTAGACTGATCCAGGATCTGA
Organism: Oncorhynchus mykiss; assembly: GCF_057628025.1. Classification (NCBI taxonomy): domain Eukaryota; kingdom Metazoa; phylum Chordata; class Actinopteri; order Salmoniformes; family Salmonidae; genus Oncorhynchus; species Oncorhynchus mykiss. The sequence continues at coordinate 71,762,938 of NC_143039.1, read as the reverse complement.
GTTAACTTAAGGATCGGGTCCTTTTTTTCCTTCAATTTTTACCATTTGAAAGGAAACACGTTTTTGGAAATGTGAAATGAATGTAGGAGAATGTAACACATTGGATCTGGTAAAAGATAATACAAACAGAACAACAAGCGTATAATTTGTTGTTGTTGTTGTTCCAACATCTTTGAAATACAAGAGAAAGGCCACACATTGAGATAGGATTCTAGGTGTTATTTTGATATGGTCCATGATGTTGTCTGTTGTTTCAGACTGATCCACTGAATAATTACATCACTACACAATATTTTGTATCAAGTCTGCCAGGGGTTTGCCCAAATGTGCCTAATTGGTCAATTTATACATTTTCATGTACATAACTATAGAGAACATACAAAAATGCTATGGTAATAAAAAAATACATTTTTACACACTCCCAGGAATGTCGTACATGATGAATCATTAGCTTCCTTATAGAAAGACATTCACCTTCACACATCTAGATGGCCGGGTGGGGTGGGTAATGGAGCCAGAGAGCAGTGGGGTCAAACTGTAGAAACCACTTCCTACATCTAGATGGCCGGGTGGGGTGGGTATGGAGCCAGAGAGCAGTGGGGTCAAACTGTAGGAACCACTTCCTACATCTAGATGGCCGGGTGGGGTGGGTATGGAGCCAGAGAGCAGTGGGGTCAAACTGTAGAAACCACTTCCTACATTTGAACATAAAAATGTATTTTATCAAACAAAACAATGCCTCATTTGATCTCTGGGATCCTCAGGATGACAAATCAGAGCAAGATTACTGAATGTAAGTACATGATCTACCTTCAGAGGTGAATGTATCAAATCAGTTGCCATTATAAAAGTGTTCTGTTGTTGTGCACTATCCTCAAACAATAGCATGGTATTTTTGTCATTGTAATAGCTACTGTAAATTGGACACTGCAGTTAGATTAACAAGAATTTAAGCTTTCTGCCCATATAAGACATGTCTGTGTCCCGGAAAGTTGCTGCTGTTTACAACATTTTCTAGTCACATTATCACACATTGAGCAACAACTGTCCCGGTTTAGGAACACCAATCCCGTAGAGGAGCATTGCAGGGGGCTATGGGCAGGCCTGGTCATTAGACTGATCCAGGATCTGAGGTAACATTTCTCTGTCTCTTCTCGCCGTCTCTATCTATTCCCTTCTTCCAGCCCTCAGCTGAAAAACAGATGAAATTAGGTAGCCTAGTGGTTAGAGCCTTGGTCTAGTAACTTAAAGGTTGCTAGATCAAATCCCAGAGCTGACAAGGTAAAAGTCTGTCATTCTGCCCCTGGACAAGTCAGTTAACCCACTGTTCCTAGGCTGTCATTGTAAATAAGAACTTGTTCTTAACGTACTTGCCTAGTTAAATAAAGGTAAAATAATAAATATGTTGCGAGGGGAATTTATTAACATGCAAAAAGAGCCTGTGGTCACAGAGAGCCAAGGTGATTGATACCAGACATACTGTGCCTTGCACTCTATGCTAAATTCTGTGTTTACGTTTTCCCCTGAAAAAAATCTAATAAAAATAGCCATTTTCCTCCAGAACAGTAAGCCTAATGGTGTTTAAATTAGGTCTGTGTCCCAAATGATACCCTATTCCCTAAATGGTGCACTACTGAGCCTTATGGGCCTTGGAGACATGTGAAGGGGCTTTCACAAATAGGGAGACTTTGCTAGGATCTGTCACTGAAATGGGCTTTTCTCTATTACAGTAGGCCTATTGTTGACAGTAGGTTAGAAGGGTTTGTCATTTGTTGTTTTCTGTCAATCAAGAGAGGTGACGACAGTATCAAAATAATGACCAAGTCAAAATAATTCCGATAATGGGGATCCTATTTGCTTCCTGTTTGGATGCTGTTGCTGTTAATACTCTACGGCTCACTTGTCTTCACTATTCTCCGACTTTCATACATTCCCTCATGAGAAATGACCAAGTCGATTAGATCATGACACAGCAGGGTTATAGCAACAGGCTCCGTGGAGAAGCATGTGAACATAAACAAAAATGTTAGTTGTGTATTTGCATTATATGCAAAGACCATCTGTAGGTTTATTTTGTGTGTGTGTGTGTGTGCATGTGTGTGTGCGCACGTGCGTGGGTGTGTGCGTGCGTGTGTGTGTGTGCGTGCGTGGGTGCGTGCGTGTGTGTGGATGTGGATCATCAACATCATTCTCTCCCTTGCTCAGCTGACTAATACCATATTGTGGCATTCCTTCTCCACTCTAGCTGGCTGGTGTGGTGACAGGACCAGCTCACTCCCCGTGTGTATCCTTGGGGAAAGTGAATAGATGAATAATTTAAATGTGAGAAGAGGGGTGAATAAAACTGATTTGTCATAGCCTAAAGCCTATGAGGGTTTTTCCCTCAGACTTGTCACATCGCCTTAGTCTTCTGCAGACAGGATGTGAGAATGCAGAGTGGACAAGCAAGAACTGGTAGTAATAAAGAGGTTTCAGTCCTATCTGTTAGTAGTAAAGAGGTTTCAGTCCTATCTGTCAGTAGCAAAGAGGTTTCAGTCCTATATGTCAGTAGTAAATAGGTTTCAGTCCTATCTGTCAGTAGTAAAGAGGTTTCAGTCCTATCTGTCAGACCTGATTTAAGTCCTATCTGTCAGTAGTAAAGAGGTTTCAGTTCTCTCTGTCAGTAGTAAAGAGGTTTCAGTTCTATCTGTTAGTAGTAAAGAAGTTTCAGTCCTATCTGTTAGTAGTAAATAGGTTTCAGTCCTATCTGTCAGTAGTAAAGAGGTTTCAGTCCTATCTGTTAGTAGTAAAGAGGTTTCAGTCCTATCTGTCAGTAGTAAAGAGGTTTCAGTCCTATCTGTCAGTAGTAAAGAGGTTTCAGTCCTATCTGTCAGTAGTAAAGAGGTTTCAGTCCTATCTGTTAGTAGTAAAGAGGTTTCAGTCCTATCTGTTAGTAATAAAGAGGTTTCAGTCCTATCTGTCAGTAGTAAAGAGGTTTCAGTCCTATCTGTCAGTAGTAAAGAGGTTTCAGTCCTATCTGTCAGTAGTAAAGAGGTTTCAGTCCTATCTGTCAGTAGTAAAGCGGTTTCAGTCCTATCTGTTAGTAGTAAAGAGGTTTCAGTCCTATCTATTAGTAGTAAATAGGTTTCAGTCCTATATGTCAGTAGTAAAGAGGTTTCAGTCTTATCTGTTAGTAGTAAAGAGGTGTCAGTCCTATCTGTTAGTAGTAAAGAGGTTTCAGTCCTATCTGTCAGTAGTAAAGAGGTTTCAGTCCTATCTGTCAGTAGTAAAGAGGTTTCAGTCCTATCTGTCAGTAGTAAAGAGGTTTCAGTCCTATCTGTTAGTAGTAAAGAGGTTTCAGTCCTATCTGTTAGTAGTAAAGAGGTTTCAGTCCTATCTGTCAGTAGTAAAGAGGTTTCAGTCCTATCTGTCAGTAGTAAAGAGGTTTCAGTCCTATCTGTCAGTAGTAAAGAGTTTTTAGTCCTATCTGTTAGACCTGGTTTCAGTCCTATCTGTCAGACCTGGTTTCAGTCCTATCTGTCAGACCTGGTTTCAGTTCTATTTGTCAGACCTGGTTTCAGTCCTATCTGTCAGACCTGGTTTGAGTCCTATCTGTCAGACCTGGTTTCAGTCCGATCTGTCAGACCTGGTTTCACCCTATCTGTCAGACCTGGTTTCAGTCCTATCTGTCAGACCTGGTTTCACCCTATCTGTCAGACCTGGTTTCAGTCCGATCTGTCAGACCTGGTTTCTGTCCTATCTCTCAGACCTGGTTTCAGTCCTATCTGTCAGACCTGGTTTCAGTCCGATCTGTCAGACCTGGTTTCTGTCCTATCTCTCAGACCTGGTTTCTGTCCTATCTGTCAGACCTGGTTTCAGTCCTATCTGTCAGACCTGGTTTCAGTCCTATCTGTCAGACCTGGTTTCAGTCCTATCTGTCAGACCTGGTTTCAGTCCTATCTGTCAGACCTGGTTTCAGTCCTATCTGTCAGACCTGGTTTCAGTCCTATCTGTCAGACCTGGTTTCAGTCCTATCTGTCAGACCTGGTTTCAGTCCTATCTGTCAGACCTGGTTTCAGTCCTATCTCTCAGACCTGGTTTCAGTCCTATCTGTCAGACCTGGTTTCAGTCCTATCTGTCAGACCTGGTTTCAGTCCTATCTGTCAGACCTGGTTTCAGTCCGATCTGTCAGACCTGGTTTCTGTCCTATCTGTCAGACCTGGTTTCAGTCCTATCTGTCAGACCTGGTTTCGGTCCTATCTGTCCGACCTGGTTTCTGTCCTATCTGTCAGACCTGGTTTCAGTCCGATCTGTCAGACCTGGTTTCAGTCCTATCTGTCAAACCTGGTTTCAGTCCGATCTGTCAGACCTGGTTTCAGTCCTATCTGTCAGACCTGGTTTCAGTTCTATTTGTCAGACCTGGTTTTTGTCCTATCTGTCAGAGACCATTTGTTTTCTTCTAACGTGTTTATCCATGATTGGATTCTCTCTAGCATTTAAAAAAAAAAAACATTTTATGCAATGTAAAGTCTTAATATATTTAACATAATCAATGTGCTTGTACATGTTCAAGACCATAGCTATACAACCCATGGTCAATGTTCCAGTCACTGTTCTCTTTCCTTTTGGGATGCAGTAATTAGCATATTCACCCACGTGGTGTCAGTGTGTGTACAATAGGCTGTTTGTAACTGCCCTGTGGCTCTGTCCTTGTCCTTGTGTCACATTGTCCTGACATAGTGTGCATCGCAAATATAGTGCACCAAATGGCACTCTATTTGTGTCACACCGTGGCCATAGAGAGGCTTTTCATTCTCTATTTTGGTTAGGCCAGGGTGTGACTAGGGTGGGCATTCGATGTTCTTTTTTCTATGTTTTTGTATTTCTTTGTTTTTGGCCGGGTATGGTTCTCAATCAGGGACAGCTGTCTGTCGTTGTCTCTGATTGAGAACCATACTTATGTAGCTCTTGCCCACATGGGTTTTGTGGGTAGTTGTTTCCTGTTTTGTGTTGTGTCACCTGATAGGACTGTTTCGATTTTAGTTGTGTCACTTTTGTTATTTTGTGTTGAGTTGTAATACATGTAACATGGACATGTACCACGCTGCAGTTTGGTCCGATCTTTCATATTCCTGTTCCTCAGATGAAGAAGATCGTTACAATTTGACTATGCAGGGAGCCTAGTGGTTAGAGCGTTGGCGCCAGTATCCAAAAGGTTGCAGTGTCACCAACATCATGTTGTGTCTGCAGACTGCAGAGTAAATAGCAAGTGAAGTGTCTAACTATGCAGACTGCAGAGTAAATAGCAAGTGAAGTGTCTAACTATGCAGACTGCAGAGTAAACAGCAAGTGAAGTGTCTAACTATGCAGACTGCAGAGTAAATAGCAAGTGAAGTGTCTAACTATGCAGACTGCAAAGTGAAGTGTCTAACTATGCAGACTGCAGAGTAAACAGCAAGTGAAGTGTCTAACTATGCAGACTGCAGAGTAAACAGCAAGTGAAGTGTCTAACTATGCAGACTGCAGAGTAAACAGCAAGTGAAGTGTCTAACCAGACTGCAGAGTAAATAGCAAGTGAAGTGCTGATGACTCTGTGGGCAACAACATACTGTTCTTCAGTGACGGGGTGCAGGGCTTGGTGATGGGGTGCAGGGCTTGGTGATGGGGTGCAGGGCTTGGTGATGGGGTGCAGGGCTTGGTGATGGGGTGCAGGGCCTGGTGATGGGGTGCAGGGCTTGGTGATGGGGTGCAGGGCTTGGTGATGGGGTGCAGGGCTTGGTGATGGGGTGCAGGGCTTGGTGATGGGGTGCAGGACCTGGTGATGGGGTGCAGGGCTTGGTGACGGGGTGCAGGGCTTGGTGATGGGGTGCAGGGCCTGGTGACGGGGTGCAGGGCTTGGTGATGTGGTGCAGGGCTTGGTGATGGGGTGCAGGGCTTGGTGATGGGGTGCAGGGCTTGGCGATGGAGTGCAGGGCTTGGTGATGGGGTGCAGGGCTTGGTGATGGGGTGCAGGGCCTGGTGACGGGGTGCAGGGCTTGGTGATGGGGTGCAGGGCCTGGTGATGGGGGACAGGGCTTGGTGAGGGAGGCTAGGGCTTGGTGAGGGGGGACAGGGCTTGGTGACGAGGGACAGGGCTTGGTGAGGGGGGACAGGGCTTGGTGACGAGGGACAGGGCTTGGTGAGGGAGGGCAGGGCTTGGTGAGGGGGGGCAGGGCTTGGTGAGGGGGGACAGGGCTTGGTGACGAGGGACAGGGCTTGGTGAGGGGGGACAGGGCTTGGTGACGAGGGACAGGGCTTGGTGAGGGAGGGCAGGGCTTGGTGAGGGGGGGCAGGGCTCGGTGACGATGGACAGGGCTTGGTGAGGGGGGGCAGGGCTTGGTGACGAGGGACAGGGCTTGGTGAGGGGGGACAGGGCTTGGTGAGGGGGGACAGGGCTTGGTGACGAGGGACAGGGCTTGGTGATGAGGGACAGGGCTTGGTGACGAGGGACAGGGCTTGGTGAGGGGGGACAGGGCTTGGTGAGGGGGGACAGGGCTTGGTGACGAGGGACAGGGCTTGGTGACGAGGGACAGGGCTTGGTGAGGGGGGACAGGGCTTGGTGAGGGGGGACAGGGCTTGGTGACGAGGGACAGGGCTTGGTGACGAGGGACAGGGCTTGGTGACGAGGGACAGGGCTTGGTGACGAGGGACAGGGCTTGGTGAGGGGGGACAGGGCTTGGTGAGGGAGGGAGGACAGGGCTTGGTGAGGGAGGGAGGACAGGGCTTGGTGAGGGGGGGCAGGGCTTGGTGAGGGAGGACAGGGCTTGGTGAGGGAGGGAGGACAGGGCTTGGTGAGGGGGGGCAGGGCTTGGTGAGGGGGGACAGGGCTTGGTGAGGGGGGACAGGGCTTGCTGTAGGAACCAGGAATGAGGATAGGGGGAACAGTTGCGTATCACATTTAACAAACCAAACATACATACATAGCTCCCTGCTTTTCCCTCTTCACACAAATACACACACACACACACACACACATACTTTCCCTCCATCCTCCCTGGCCGAAAATCAATCAGCCAATGATTACGTCCCAGGGGGCTCTGGTCAAAAGTAGTGTACTATTTAGGGATAAGGATTCCAGTTTGGACGTGGTCAGTGTCTCCAGATTGATGGAGTGATAAAGATCTGTATTCAGAGTGCATTGAGAAACATGTGTTTCAAATATGGGGCTTCGAGGCAAAGGCCCGTAGCCAGTGTTACATTACAAGAAGGAGATTAAAACACAAGGAAAGCATGTTCATCATCCCTTATCGCATTCCAACTGGGACTCCAACCAACTCTTCCATGTTCATCATCCCTTATCGCATTCCAACTGGGACTCCAACCAACTCTTCCATGTTCATCATCCCTTATCGCATTCCAACTGGGACTCCAACCAACTCTTCCATGTTCATCATCCCTTATCGCATTCCAACTGGGACTCCAACCAACTCTTCCATGTTCATCATCCCTTATTGCATTCCAACTGGGACTCCAACCAACTCTTCCATGTGAAACCATCCCTTATCGCATTCCAACTGGGACTCCAACCAACTCTTCCATGTTCATCATCCCTTATCGCATTCCAACTGGGACTCCAACCAACTCTTCCATGTGAAACCATCCCTTATCGCATTCCAACTGGGACTCCAACCAACTCTTCCATGTTCATCATCCCTTATCGCATTCCAACTGGGACTCCAACCAACTCTTCCATGTTCATCATCCCTTATCGCATTCCAACTGGGACTCCAACCAACTCTTCCATGTTCATCATCCCTTATCGCATTCCAACTGGGACTCCAACCAACTCTTCCATGTGAAACCATCCCTTATCGCATTCCAACTGGGACTCCAACCAACTCTTCCATGTTCATCATCCCTTATCGCATTCCAACTGGGACTCCAACCAACTCTTCCATGTTCATCATCCCTTATCGCATTCCAACTGGGACTCCAACCAACTCTTCCATGTGAAACCATCCCTTAACACATTCCAACTGGGACTCCAACCAACTCTTCCATGTTCATCATCCCTTATCGCATTCCAACTGGGACTCCAACCAACTCTTCCATGTTCATCATCCCTTATCGCATTCCAACTGGGACTCCAACCAACTCTTCCATGTGAAACCATCCCTCTCTTCAAATGTTTGTATTTAACTAGGCAAGTCAGTTAAAAACAAATTCTTGTTTACACTGATGACCTACACCGGCACAAATCCAGACGATGCTGGGCCAATTGCGCACCACCCTATACGACTGCAAATCACAGCCAGTTGTGATACAGCCTGGATTTGAACCAGGTTGTCTGTAGTGACACTTCTAGCACTGAGATGTGGTGTTTTAGACCGCTGCACCACTCGACATGACGTGTGTTTATACGCTAGCCGTGACAATCCGCGTGCACTGAAAACCTCTGACAGAAATACACTTCTCTTTCCTCCTTCCTCCTCCTTTAAAAAAAAAAAATATATATATATATATATATATCTTCTTTTTTTTAACAAACTTTTATTTTACTATGTCAACATGTATTTGTTGTCAATGTTTTGGTGTCAAGCTGATGGCAGATGTGAAAAAGTGAAAAGTTGGAGTCTGTGTATGTGTATGAAACAGCTGTGTGTTGTGGGTCTAGTATTTAGAATGGTGTGGACTTGCACTTTAGCAAGGTGGTAGTCAAGAGAGACTGTATGGTTCCATATTTTGCTATATATACTTTCAGATTTTTGTCTGTGTGCATCATTCATTAACAAATCCCAAGGGAAATTAAACCGGTATCTGTCTATGTGACAACCATATTATTTGTGCCCGAAACACCTCTACTTCCTGTAGTCTAGCGAGGCTGATTCTCGGGGCTGTCCAATTCCAAGGTCCTGTTTTGTTGGCTCTGGTTGGATGCTGTCGAAGAAATGCTTAACCCCACTTCAGACCTTTGCTGATAGGCCTCTCCGCTGAACCTAGGGAGGGGATCTGCTTTGAGTTCCTTCGTAATGAAACACTTGTTCTTAAATTGATCTGCAGCTTTTAATAAAACAGGAAATGTATCACGTGTTTTAAGAGAGGCTCAGACAAAGGCTGGTCTGTGGTGCTTGTATTTTTGGGGGGTGTAATAAAAGTATGTTAAGCCGACGGCCACAGAAATGAGGTTTATAATTGCCGCTTTCGTGCACAATCACATTGTGGTACGGCAAAGTTAAATGACAGAATGTTTTACAGAAAGTAAAGACCAAAAATGTGTAACTTTTCTCCCTCAGTAATTTGCTGAGTATGTATTTACAAGTATGTCTTTAACTTCTAGCCCTTTGTCATTTAGCTCTATCAAATCCTACGTCTGTCTTGTCTGTCTGTCGATCTTCGGTCGGTCTGTCTGTCTGTCTGTCTGTCCGTCGGTCGTGGCTTGATTCAAGGCCCTCAGCTTTAAGATGTCATGTTTAGTCCATCTTCGGCTGTGCACAGAGGGAAGTTATTGACAAGCGGTGAAGATGAAGGTCAGGCGAGAAGGTTGTGTAGGAGAGAGAGATGGCAGTGGCGCCACGCCTCCACGTGCCAGCGATCGAAGGTGGACTTGTGGGAAATAAGGCCTGTTTATTTATGTCCCAAGAATTTAATGGGATTTTTTATTTTTTTGTAGTGTTTGTCCTGCGAACACGGCAGCATCAGGGATTTGTCAGAGAGGCAGCTCAACTGGAATTGCTTGAAATCTCCCGGGTTTGTCAGCTTTATCTGAACAGTAATTAATGATCAATAAGGGGAAAAAAAGTGCAGGCAATGGGGGCTATTGTGAATAAAGTGGGAGTTGGAGCTGAGAGCTCAGTGTGATGCTCCAGAGGAAAATGCCAGCGAAGAGAATAAACAATATTCTTTACCGTCATTACAGTGTCAACTACAATTAGGCATGCTTTGCTAATAAAAGCTCATTATCACAGAACAGATCAGAACAGGACAGATCAGAACAGAACAGGACAGATCAGAACAGGACAGATCAGAACAGGACAGATCAGAACAGATCAGAACAGATTAGAACAGGACAGATCAGAACAGATCAGAACAGAACAGGACCGATCAGAACAGATCAGAACAGGACAGATCAGAACAGGACAGATCAGGACAGATCAGAACAGATCAGAACAGGACAGATCAGGACAGATCAGAACAGGACAGATCAGGACAGGACAGATCAGGACAGATCAGAACAGATCAGAACAGGACAGATCAGAACAGGACAGATCAGAACAGGACAGATCAGAACAGATCAGAACAGGACAGATCAGAACAGATCAGAACAGATCAGAACAGGACAGATCAGAACAGGACAGATCAGAACAGGACAGATCAGAACAGATCAGAACAGGACAGATCAGAACAGGACAGATCAGGACAGATCAGAACAGATCAGAACAGGACAGATCAGAACAGGACAGATCAGAACAGGACAGATCAGAACAGATCAGAACAGGACAGATCAGAACAGGACAGATCAGACCAGGACAGATCAGAACAGATCAGAACAGATCAGAACAGGACAGATCAGAACAGGACAGATCAGGACAGATCAGAACAGATCAGAACAGGACAGATCAGAACAGGACAGATCAGGACAGATCAGAACAGGACAGATCAGAACAGGACAGATCAGAACAGATCAGAACAGGACAGATCAGAACAGGACAGATCAGGACAGATCAGAACAGGACAGATCAGAACAGGACAGATCAGGACAGATCAGGACAGATCAGATCAGGACAGATCAGGACAGATCAGAACAGGACCGATCAGAACAAATCAGAACAGATCAGAACAGAACAGGACCGATCAGAACAAATCAGAACAGATCAGAACAGAACAGGACCGATCAGAACAAATCAGAACAGATCAGAACAGAACAGGACCGATCAGAACAAATCAGAACAGATCAGAACAGAACAGGACCGATCAGAACAAATCAGAACAGATCAGAACAGAACAGGACCGATCAGAACAAATCAGAACAGATCAGAACAGAACAGGACCGATCAGAACAAATCAGAACAGATCAGAACAGAACAGGACCGATCAGAACAAATCAGAACAGATCAGAACAGAACAGGACAGATCAGAACAAATCACAACAGATCAGAACAGAACAGGACAGATCAGAACAAATCAGAACAGATCAGAACAGAACAGGACAGATCAGAACAAATCAGAACAGATCAGAACAGAACAGGACCGATCAGAACAGATCAGAACAGAACAGGACAGATCAGAACAAATCAGAACAGATCAGAACAGATCAGAACAGATCAGAACAGAACAGGACCGATCAGAACAAATCAGAACAGATCAGAACAGAACAGGACAGATCAGAACAAATCAGAACAGATCAGAACAGAACAGGACCGATCAGAACAAATCAGAACAGATCAGAACAGAACAGGACAGATCAGAACAAATCAGAACAGATCAGAACAGATCAGAACAGATCAGAACAGGACAGATCAGAACAGATCAGAACAGATCAGAACAGATCAGGACCGATCAGAACAGGACAGATCAGAACAGATCAGAACAGATCAGATCAGATCAGGACAGATCAGAACAGGACAGATCAGGACAGATCAGAACAGATCAGAACAGGACAGATCAGGACAGATCAGAACAGGACAGATCAGAACAAATCAGAACAGATCAGAACAGAACAGGACAGATCAGAACAGATCAGAACAGCAACGAAAACTGATTTATTTATCTTCTTCTGCGAGCCAAAAAAGGAGCAATGCCTGGAGCAATGATCTGTTTCCCCGTGCTTGGGAGATGATTGTCTCCAATTAACATTTTGTGGTCGTTTAAAAAAAAAAAGTGGTTGAAATGTTATTCTGTGTTTTTCACGTGCTCTGTAAACACATTGTCAACTAAAGTACGGCCTATGTACCTTTGTACCTTTGTACCTTTGTGATAATTGTGTCAACCCCTTAATTTGTGCTGAATTTGTTTTGTTATGTAACGCTGTGGGATTTTAATATCATGACGATATTACAGCAGTTTTACCTGTGGTGGTTTGATGAACTTCAACAGTTTAAGTAAGGATTTGTTCCATCTGTGCTGAAAATAGACAATTATTCTTCGAGATATTTTACAATTTTTTTTTTGTTGTTACCAGTAACCAGATTTCCGTCCAACCTTTTTATGTGAGTAAAGTGCGTCGGATAAAATGTCACTACAGGTCTGATGGAAACAGCAAATTTGAATGTCCAAATGTCGACATCAACAAAAAATACGCTGGACAAGGTGGGATCTTTTTGTGGCTATAAAATTAATTATGCAAGGAATGTAGGAGGTATCGCTTTTATGAGCAAATATTGATATAATAAGCATCATATCGAAGATTACTTTGAGTCACGAGAAGATATATTGTGTGATCCTCCCACTACGACTCGGGAAAGTGTTTTTATTTGTATGTTATTTCACCTTTATTTAACCAGGTAGGCTAGTTGAGAACACCTTTATTTAACCAGGTAGGCTAGTTGAGAACACCTTTATTTAACCAGGTAGGCCAGTTGAGAACACCTTTATTTAACCTGATAGGCCAGTTGAGAACAAGTTCTCATTTTACAACTGCGAACTGGCCAAGATAAAGCAAAGCAGTGTGACAAAAACAACAACACAGAGTCACACATGGAATAAACAAGAGTACAGTCAAGAACACATGCATGCAGTTTATTAGGCTACAGATGAACTTCACAGGGTGGTGATGAGTTTGATGCTCCTTTCCAATAAATATTGAGAATGTTATTGTGGTGACACAAGGATCGATCCTTGGCTGCCGTTTGACAAACACAAATAATCTTTCCCATAATAATGTCATCATGTAGGCTAGCCTACCCTCACTGTATCTGCCTGTTGTCTAAATCACACATACCAAGACCAGACACATTTACTATTTAACCTTCTGTCATCATGAAGTGCTTTGAGATGCTAGTTCAGGATCATATCACCTCTAGCTTACCTGACACCGTAGACCCACTTCAATTTGCATCCACACATGATGCAATCTCCATCGCACTGCACACTTCCCTATACCATCTGGACAAGAGGAATACAAATGTAACAATGTTGTTCATTTACTACAGCTCAGCATTCAACACTATAGTTCCCTCCAAGCTCATCATTTAGCTTGGGGTCCTAGGCCTGAACCCGGCTCTGTGCAACTGGGTCCTGGACTTCCTGACGGGCCTTCCCCCAGTTGATGAAGGTAGGAAACAGCACCTTCACTTCGCTGTTCCTCAGTACAGGGGCCCCAAAATGGGGCTGCTCAGCCCCCTCCTGTACTCCTTGTTCACCCATGACTGCGTGGCCACGCACGCCTCCAACTCATTCATCAAGTTTGCAGATGACACAACAGCAGTAGGCCTGATTACCAACAATAACAAAACAGCCTTCAGGTAGGAGGTGAGGGCCCTGGTGGAGTGGTGCCAGGAAAATAATTGGAAAAGGATTCCAGGTGAAGCTGGTTGAGATAATACCAAGAGTGTGCAAAGCTGTCATCAAGGCAAAGGGTGGCTACTTTGAAGAATCTCAAATCTAAAATATATTTTGATTTGTATAAGACTTTTTTGGTTACTACATGCATCTTCGCTATTATTCTACAATGTTGAAAATAATACAAAATAAAGAAAAACCCTTGAATGAGTAGGTGTGTCTAAACGTTTGACTCGTACTGTAGTTACTTGCATAGTAGAGTATTTTGTTTAGACATGTAACTAGCCAGCTAAACAATGAACCATAATGTTACTACACGTTACTACACTGCATGAATCTGCAGGTAGCTAACCAGCCAGGTTCAATGTTTTTTAGCTAACATTAGGATATAACTAGCTATTTAAATGGCTCTGAGATACGAGTACTATTACTACACAGATCATACACGTAACGTTAGATATCCAGCCAGCTAAGTTTAGCTAGCTAGCTAACAGTACACTTTAACTTGAAATGAAATCAATTTTCTGACAAAATTAGAAATGTGTAACATCTGAAAATGTAGCTAGCTAGACTTTCTTACCCGTTGCCCAGTTTGAAGATGTAACCCGGAGACATGTGTTTTGGACAACAGCCTTCTCTGTGTTCTCTTTTAGACTCTGTCTGCATATTTGCGTTCAAACACCTGAATTTTCTCCATCTCCTCAGCTATCGTACTCTAATTTCACTGATTTCAAAACTCGGTCCTCCAGAAAGTAGAGAGAAACACTTATTCAGTTCTACTACGTGATACCTATGGAAAGGATTACCTACACATACTGACCAGCTCATGTTATAGACAGAAGCAGACCAATCCCAACTCATCTCTCGGC
>NC_143039.1:71716114-71738614 GCF_057628025.1 Oncorhynchus mykiss | reverse complement strand
TGATTTCCACATCTACGGACTTTGGTTTTTGTTTGAACCAAATCAACAAATCTGAACCAATCATAGAGATCTATGTTTGGTTCAGATTCTGTCCGGATTTAATTTGGTCCAAACATAGACGTCTATAAATGACTTATTTTCAACTTTCATTCATAACCAACGTTTGCCTGATTTCAACATCTGGAAAATACATATTTTTCAATGTCTGGGAAAGACACCTTTTCTACGTCCTGGAAAATACCTTTTCACCTTTCATTCAGAACCTAAATTGAACCTAACTTCAATGTCTAAAAAATACCTATTTTAGACGTCTTTTCAACATAATTTTGCTTACTGGGTCTATTCTAGTTTTGCGGGGTCCTTTTTTTGGTCTCACGTAGGGTGGCAGAACGGCAAGGACTAGTTTCACAACAAAAATATAAATTGGGCTCTCTCCCCTCTCCTCATCTCTTTCCTCTCCCTTCTCCACTCCCCCCTTTTCCTCTCTCCTCTTGGGTGGTGAGTTGCAGTGCGGAGCAAGGGGGCTGTTGTAGTGCAGGTGCTGTGGGTTGGTGCTGTGGGGGCAGGGTTGGTGCTGTGGGGACAGGGTTGGTGCTATGGGGGCAGGGTTGGTGCTGTGGGGGCAGGATTGGTGCTGTGGGGGCTGGGTTGGTGCTGTGGGGGCTGGGTTGGTGCTGTGGGGGCAGGGTTGGTGCTGTGGGGGCTGGGTTGGTGCTGTGGGGGCTGGGTTGGTGCTGTGGGGGCAGGGATGGTGCTATGGGGGCAGGATTGGTGCTATGGGAGCAGGGTTGGTGCTATGGGGGCAGGTTGGTGCTGTGGGGGCAGGGTTGGTGCTATGGGAGCAGGGTTGGTGCAATGGGGGAAGGGTTGGTGTTATGGGGTAGGGTTGGTGCTGTGGGGGCAGGATTGGTGCTATGGGGGCAGGGTTGGTGCTATGGGAGCAGGGTTGGTGCTATGGGGGAAGGGTTGGTGCTATGCTATGGGGGCAGGGTTGGTGCTATGGGGGCAGGGTTGGTGCTGTGGGGGCTGGGTTGGTGCTGTGGGGCCAGGGTTGGTGCTGTGGGGGCAGGGTTGGTGCTGTGGGATGGCCACTACGATGGTACTAACACATGATGGACCTAGCTGGATTGTGGAACGTAGAATCAATAAGGGACAAAGAACAGAATAAAGTTGAATAAAAGATTAATAAAATAAAGGTAATAACATTTTTTACCATGTGCACAAAGCTCCCATGCATGGTTAAAATATGTATTAGAAAGCATTCCCTTCTCTGTAATTTCAGATATCCCTTGTTATGTCCCCTGTGGTGTTTCCTTCAAACCTCAGGTCCTGAGCTCGTTTCACAGTCACTGCACTATCTAGACAGGAGGCTGTGTAGAATGGAACGGCGATGGAACATTGATTCTCATCACATGGGTACAGTCTGATCATTGCTCCACCTGAAGAACATAGGGGGAGGAGCTCCTTGGAATGTATTTGGAGGAGCTCCTTGGAACATAGGGGGAGGAGGTCCTTGGAACATAAGGGGAGGAGCCCCTTGGAACATAGGGGGAGGAGCTACTTGGAACATAGGGGGAGGAGTTCCTTGGAACATAGAGGGAGGAGCTCCTTGGAACGTAGGGGGAGGAGCTCCTTGGAACATAGGGGGAGGAGCTCCTTGGAACATTGGAGAGGGAATGAGATTCTCTCTACTCGTAAGGCAGCACAGGGACTGTGAGGGTGGTAAGTGTGGCTTCGATTGTGTGTACATGTGTGTAACATGAGATGAGGCAGAGAGAGAGGTAGAAATAGTATTCCATGTTACTTTGTGTTGTGTTCATCACAGATGCTTTTTCCCTTCTTGCTCACACCTCCTCTCCTCTGGGTGTTGAGGGGGTGATGCCCAACACGTCTGTTACTCATCCCGGAATTCTTACCCCTGGCCCGGCCTATGTCCCTGTTTTCTCTGGTGGTCTGGTTAGCCAAACCCAAACTCAGTCCTGGAGACCCCAAGGGTGCGCATTTTGTTTTTAACCGTAGCACTACACAGCTGATTCAAATAATCAAAGCGTGATGATGAGTTGGTTATTTAAATCAGCTGTGTAGTGCTGGGGCAAAAAAACTAAACATGCACCACTTGTGAAAGGATGGCCCAGCTAGATATTGGCAGACTGGAGCACCAGACCAAGTACACACAGGGAGCTCCAGTCATGTTAAATGCATAGCTCCAGTATCTACAGGTGTGAAAAGTCCCACGGTTGGGGTTTAGAGCATAGCTCCAGTATCTACAGGTGTGAAAAGTCCCCCGGTTGGGGTTTAGAGCATAGCTCCAGTATCTACAGGTGTGAAAAGTCCCCCGGTTGGGGTTTAGTGCATAGCTCCAGTATCGACAGGTGTTAAAAGTCACCCTGTTGGGGTTTAGTGCATAGCTCCAGTATCTACAGGTGTGAAAAGTCTCCCGGTTGGGGTTTAGTGCATAGCTCCAGTATCTACAGGTGTTAAAAGTCACCCTGTTGGGGTTTAGTGTAAACCAAGATGATTAATTTACCTACATTTCTATAGAAAGGGTTGATGGGTAAAGTTTGGTTTATTACGTCCCTGTAAATAAATACAACACATGTGTTAGTAGAGTGACCCTGTTTATATAATAACAGGTAGACAAACAGTAATTGCAGTGCTATGAACAATTTTTTTATTCGATTATCACCCAATTTTCCCACACTCTATCCCACGCACACACACACACACACACACACACACACACACACACTCATGCACACATTGGGTGCACATATATTGCACATGCACACACACGGCTATCAGTTTTCTCCTTAAACCTGTGCTATTTGTCTGCGTGTGTGTTGATAGCAGGTTTGATCTCCTACAGTTAGCAGGGTAACATTACTGAAGACTGGTTTACTGCTAAGTTGAATTGTCACAGTTAGCAGGGTAATACTACTGGTTCACTGCTAGGTTGAATTGTCAGTTAGCAGGGTAACACTACTAGGGACTGGTTCACTGCTAGGTTAAACTGTCACAGTTAGCAGGGTAACACTACTGGTTCACTGCTAGGTTAAACTGTCACAGTTAGCAGGGTAATACTACTGGTTCACTGCTAGGTTGAATTGTCACAGTTAGCAGGGTAATACTACTGGTTTACTGCTAGGTTGAATTGTCACAGTTAGCAGGGTAATACTACTGAAGACTGGTTCACTGCTAGGTTAAACTGTCACAGTTAGCAGGGTAATACTACTGAAGACTGGTTTACTGCTAGGTTAAACTGTCACAGTTAGCAGGGTAATACTACTGAAGACTGGTTTACTGCTAGGTTGAACTGTCACAGTTAGCAGGGTAATACTACTGAAGACTGGTTTACTGCTAGGTTAAACTGTCACAGTTAGCAGGGTAACACTACTGAAGACTGGTTTACTGCTAGGTTGAATTGTCAGTTAGCAGGGTAACACTACTGAAGACTGGTTTACTGCTAGGTTGAATTGTCACAGTTAGCAGGGTAACACTACTGAAGACTGGTTTACTGCTAGGTTGAACTGTCACAGTTAGCAGGGTAACACTACTGAAGACTGGTTTACTGCTAGGTTAAACTGTCACAGTTAGCAGGGTAATACTACTGAAGACTGGTTTACTGCTAGGTTAAACTGTCACAGTTAGCAGGGTAATACTACTGAAGACTAGTTTACTGCTAGGTTGAACTGTCACAGTTAGCAGGGTAATACTACTGGTTCACTGCTAGGTTGAATTGTCACAGTTAGCAGGGTAATACTACTGGTTCACTGCTAGGTTGAATTGTCACAGTTAGCAGGGTAATACTACTGGTTCACTGCTAGGTTGAATTGTCACAGTTAGCAGGGTAATACTACTGGTTTACTGCTAGGTTGAATTGTCAGTTAGCAGGGTAATACTACTGGTTCACTGCTAGGTTGAATTGTCACAGTTAGCAGGGTAACACTACTGAAGACTGGTTTACTGCTAGGTTAAACTGTCACAGTTAGCAGGGTAATACTACTGAAGACTAGTTTACTGCTAGGTTGAACTGTCACAGTTAGCAGGGTAATACTACTGGTTCACTGCTAGGTTGAATTGTCACAGTTAGCAGGGTAATACTACTGGTTTACTGCTAGGTTGAACTGTCACAGTTAGCAGGGTAATACTACTGAAGACTGGTTCACTGCTAGGTTGAACTGTCACAGTTAGCAGGGTAATACTACTGGTTTACTGCTAGGTTGAACTGTCACAGTTAGCAGGGTAATACTACTGGTTTACTGCTAGGTTGAACTGTCACAGTTAGCAGGGTAACACTACTGAAGACTGGTTTACTGCTAGGTTGAACTTTCACAGTTAGCAGGGTAACACTACTGAAGACTGGTTTACTGCTAGGTTGAACTGTCACAGTTAGCAGGGTAATACTACTGGTTCACTGCTAGGTTGAATTGTCAGTTAGCAGGGTAATACTACTGGTTCACTGCTAGGTTGAACTGTCACAGTTAGCAGGGTAATAGTACTGGTTTACTGCTAGGTTGAATTGTCACAGTTAGCAGGGTAATACTACTGGTTTACTGCTAGGTTGAATTGTCACAGTTAGCAGGGTAATACTACTGGTTCACTGCTAGGTTGAATTGTCACAGTTAGCAGGGTAATACTACTGGTTTACTGCTAGGTTGAATTGTCACAGTTAGCAGGGTAACACTACTGGTTCACTGCTAGGTTGAATTGTCACAGTTAGCAGGGTAACACTACTGGTTCACTGCTAGGTTGAATTGTCAGTTAGCAGGGTAACACTACTGGTTCACTGCTAGGTTGAACTGTCACAGTTAGCAGGGTAACACTACTGGTTCACTGCTAGGTTGAATTGTCACAGTTAGCAGGGTAACACTACTGGTTCACTGCTAGGTTAAACTGTCACAGTTAGCAGGGTAACACTACTGGTTTACTGCTAGGTTGAACTGTCACAGTTAGCAGGGTAATACTACTGGTTTACTGCTAGGTTGAATTGTCACAGTTAGCAGGGTAATACTACTGAAGACTGGTTCACTGCTAGGTTAAACTGTCACAGTTAGCAGGGTAACACTACTGAAGACTGGTTCACTGCTAGGTTAAACTGTCACAGTTAGCAGGGTAATACTACTGGTTCACTGCTAGGTTGAATTGTCACAGTTAGCAGGGTAATACTACTGGTTTACTGCTAGGTTGAATTGTCACAGTTAGCAGGGTAATACTACTGGTTTACTGCTAGGTTGAATTGTCACAGTTAGCAGGGTAACACTACTGGTTCACTGCTAGGTTAAACTGTCACAGTTAGCAGGGTAATACTACTGGTTCACTGCTAGGTTGAATTGTCACAGTTAGCAGGGTAACACTACTGGTTCACTGCTAGGTTGAATTGTCACAGTTAGCAGGGTAATACTACTGGTTTACTGCTAGGTTGAATTGTCACAGTTAGCAGGGTAACACTACTGGAGGCTGAAATGAATTGGAATTCTACAAGCCCTAATTACATCTGTCTTCGAAGGGGGAATAGGGTTGATATCGCAGTGGAAGCAGCATCTGTTGTTGTTGTTGCTGTTATTTCTCTGTATTACATACATTACCAGTCAAAAGTTTGAACGCACCTACTCATTCCAGGGTTTTTCTTTATTTGTACTATTTTCTATATTGTATAATAATAGTGAAGACATTAAAACTATGAAATAACACATATGGAATCATGTAGTAACCAAATAAGTGTGTACCACCCCTACCTGTGACAAGGTGGTGGTGGTATACAGAAGACAGCCCTATTTGGTAAAAGACCAAGTCCATATTATGGCAAGAACAGCTCAAATAAGCAAAGAGAAATGACATTCCATCATTACTTTAAGACATGAAGGTCAGTCAACACGGAAAATGTTCTTCAAGTACAGTTGCAAAAACCATCAAGCACTATGATGAAACTGTCTCTCATGAGGACCGCCACATGAGAGGAAGACCCAGAGTTACCTCTGCTGCAGAGGATACGTTCATTAGAGTTAACTGGCTCTCATGAGGACCGCCACATGAGAGGAAGACCCAGAGTTACCTCTGCTGCAGAGGATACGTTCATTAGTCTTAACTGTCTCTCATGAGGACCGCCACATGAGAGGAAGACCCAGAGTTACCTCTGCTGCAGAGGATACGTTCATTAGAGTTAACTGTCTCTCATGAGGACCGCCACAGGAGAGGAAGACCCAGAGTTACCTCTGCTGCAGAGGATACATTCATTAGAGTTAACTGTCTCTCATGAGGACCGCCACATGAGAGGAAGACCCAGAGTTACCTCTGCTGCAGAGGATACGTTCATTAGAGTTAACTGGCTCTCATGAGGACCGCCACATGAGAGGAAGACCCAGAGTTACCTCTGCTGCAGAGGATACATTCATTAGAGTTAATTGCACCTCAGATTGCAACCCAAATAAATGCTTCAAGTGACAGACACATGTCAACATCAACTGTTCTGAGTGTCTAGAAAATAGTTTTTTTTTTAAATGAAAAAAACCTTGAATGAGTAAGTGTGTCCAAACTTTTGACCTGTACTCCCCTACTCCTCCCCTCCTCCTCTTCTCCCCTCCTTCTCTGCTCCCCTCCTCCTCTCGCTGATAGCAACACTGTGGCTAGCTAGTGCTCTGAGAGGGATGGATGTGGACTGATAGCAACACTGTGGCTAGCTAGTGCTCTGAGAGGGATGGATGTGGACTGATAGCAACACTGTGGCTAGCTAGTGCTCTGAGAGGGATGGATGTGGACTGATAGCAACACTGTGGCTAGCTAGGGCTCTGATAGGGATGGATGTGGACTAATAGCAACACTGTGGCTAGCTAGTGCTATGAGAGGGATGGATATGGACTGATAGCAACACTGTGGCTAGCTAGTGCTCTGAGAGGGATGGATGTGGACTGATAGCAACACTGTGGCTAGCTAGTGCTCTGAGAGGGATGGATGTGGACTGATAGCAACAC
Source organism: Oncorhynchus mykiss (assembly GCF_057628025.1). Classification (NCBI taxonomy): domain Eukaryota; kingdom Metazoa; phylum Chordata; class Actinopteri; order Salmoniformes; family Salmonidae; genus Oncorhynchus; species Oncorhynchus mykiss. The sequence goes on along the minus strand of NC_143039.1, from coordinate 71,731,646 downwards.
TGTGGCTAGCTAGTGCTATGAGAGGGATGGATGTGGACTGATCGCAACAATGTGGCTAGCTAGTGCTCTGAGAGGGATGGATGTGGACTGATAGCAACACTGTGGCTAGCTAGTGCTATGAGAGGGATGGATGTGGACTGATAGCAACACTGTGGCTAGCTAGTGCTCTGAGAGGGATGGATGTGGACTGATAGCAACACTGTGGCTAGCTAGTGCTCTGAGAGGGATGGATGTGGACTGATAGCAACACTGTGGCTAGCTAGGGCTCTGATAGGGATGGATGTGGACTAATAGCAACACTGTGGCTAGCTAGTGCTATGAGAGGGATGGATGTGGACTGATAGCAACACTGTGGCTAGCTAGTGCTCTGAGAGGGATGGATGTGGACTGATAGCAACACTGTGGCTAGCTAGTGCTCTGAGAGGGATGGATGTGGACTGATAGCAACACTGTGGCTAGCTAGTGCTATGAGAGGGATGGATGTGGACTGATAGCAACACTGTGGCTAGCTAGTGCTCTGAGAGGGATGGATGTGGACTGATAGCAACACTGTGGCTAGCTAGTGCTCTGAGAGGGATGGATGTGGACTGATAGCAACACTGTGGCTAGCTAGTGCTCTGAGAGGGATGGATGTGGACTGATAGCAACACTGTGGCTAGCTAGTGCTCTGAGAGGGATGGATGTGGACTGATAGCAACACTGTGGCTAGCTAGTGCTCTGAGAGGGATGGATGTGGACTGATAGCATCACTGTGGCTAGCTAGTGCTCTGAGAGGGATGGATGTGGACTGATAGCAACACTGTGGCTAGCTAGTGCTCTGAGAGGGATGGATGTGGACTGATAGCAACACTGTGGCTAGCTAGTGCTCTGAGAGGGATGGATGTGGACTGATAGCAACACTGTGGCTAGCTAGTGCTCTGAGAGGGATGGATGTGGACTGATAGCAACACTGTGGCTAGCTAGTGCTCTGAGAGGGATGGATGTGGACTGATAGCAACACTGTGGCTAGCTAGTGCTCTGAGAGGGATGGATGTGGACTGATAGCAACACTGTGGCTAGCTAGTGCTCTGAGAGGGATGGCTGTGGACTGATAGCAACACTACAATGTATTTACCGTGTTCAATACACTAATGAAGTCTCTCATGTGCAAAATAAAAGTAAATAATATTTGAAGAAAATAAAAATCCCAAGGATTTTTGAGTATTTCTGCCCACATCCTTGTGGATTATTTTCTGATGATTTGCTACTTTTTAGTTTGTTGCTCTGTGTGTGTGTGTGTTTGTATCTGTCTGTGTGTATTCCTAAAATAGATTGTGAGTCCTGCCTCATGTTGCTCTCTGTGACCTGTGTGGCTGGTGTTAGTGTTCTGGAGAGGAAGGGTCGAGGTTCGGGGAAATGAGTGGTGCTGAGGAGGTCATATGGGTCAAGGTGAACACGGAAAACAGGAAAAAAGCATGACAGACTTCTCAAACTATTGTATTTTCTCCCTTTATTCTGTCTCTCTCCGTTTCTCTCACTCTAAACCTCTCTCTCTCACTCTCTCTCTCTCTTTAGCCCTCTCTCTTTCTCTCTCCAACCCTCTCTCTCTCCAACCCTGCCTCTCTCTCTCAACCCTCTCTCTCTCTCTCTCTCTCTCTCTCACTCTCTCACTCTCTCACTCTCTCACTCTCTCACTCTCTCTCTCTCTTTAGCCCTCTCTCTCTCTATCCACCCCTCTCTCTCTCTCTCTCTCTCTCTCTCTCTCCAACCCTCTCTCTCTCTCTCTCTCTCTCTCTCTCTCTCACTCTCTCACTCTTTCTCTCTCTCACTCTCTCTCTCTCTCTCTCTCTCTCTCTCTCCATTCAATTCAAGGGCTTTATTGGCATGGGAAACATATGTTAACATTACCAAAGCAAGTGAAGTAGATAATAAACAAAAGTGAAATAAACAATAAAATGAACAGTAGACATTACACTTACAGAAGTTTCAAAATAAAAAATACATTTCAAATGTCATATTATGTCTTTATACAGTGTTGTAACAATGTGCAAATAGTTAATGTACAAAAGGGAAAATTAATAAACATAAATATGGGTTGTATTTACAACGGTGTTTGTTCTTCACTGGTTGCCCTTTTCTTGTGGCAACAGGTCACAAATCTTGCTGCTGTGACGGCATGTTGTGGTATTTCACCGAATAGAAATGTGAGTTTATTAAAATTAGGTTTGTTTTCTAATTCTTTGTGGATCTGTGTTATCTGAGGGAAATATGTCTCTCTAATATGGTCATACATTGGGCAGGAGGTTCGGAAGTGCAGCTCAGTTTCCACCTCATTTTGTGGACAGTGAGCACATAGCCTGTCTTCTCTTGAGAGCCAGGTCTGCCTACGGTGGCTTTTCTCAATAGCAAGGCTATGCTCACTGAGATTGTACATAGTCAAAGATTTCCAGTGGTCAGGTTTTCTGCCACTGTGTACTCTCTGTTTAGGGCCAAATAGCATTCTAGTTTGCTCTGTTTTTTTTTTTTGATAAATCTTTCCAATCTGTCAAGTCATTATCTTTTTGTTTTCTCATTATTTGGTTGGGTCTAATTGTGTTGCTGTTCCTGAGGCTCTGTGGGATCTGTTTGTTTTTGTGAACAGAGCCCCAGGACCATCTTGCTTAGGGGACTCTTCTCCAGGTTCATCTCTCTGTAGATGATGGCTTTGTTATCTAAGGTTTTGGATTCACTTCATTTTAGCTGGTTGTAGAATTGAACAGATCTTTTCTGGATTTTGATAATTAGTCGGTATCGGCCTAATTCTGCTCTGCATGCATTATTTGGTGTTACACAGAGGATATTTTTGCAGAATTCTGCCTGCAGAGTTTCAATTTGGTGTTTGTCCCATATTGTGAATTATTGGTTGGTGAGTGACCAGACCTCACAACCATAAAGTGCAATGGGTTCTATAACTGACTTAAGTTATAGAACAGATCCTAATTGGTGTGTCGAATTTGATGTACTTTTGATGGCATAGAATGCACTTCTTGCCTTGTCTCTCAGATTGTTCACAGCTGTGTGGAAGTTACCTGTGGTGCTGATGTTTAGGCCAAGGTAGCTATAGAATATATTTTTATATATATCTCTCTGTCTCTCTCTCTCTCTATTTTTCTCTCTCTCTAACCCTCGCTCTCTCTCTCTGCCTCTCCTTCTCTTCTCTCTCTCTCTTTCTCTCTCTAACCATCTCTCCCTCTCTCTCTCCCCAACCCTGTGTCGTGCTGAACTGTCAGTCCAAGTCAGGGGGCCATCATATAGGACCTATTCCCTTTTCCCCAGCACACCTTAGCTTGCCTCCATCCTGGACAGAATGTCTCTTCTGCCGATGGGCTCCCCTCCCTCCGAATCCTCCTTCTCCTGGCCAGAATGGCTCTTCTGCCGACTGCCTCACCTCCCTTCGTGTCAGCCCTCCAGGACTTTAATTGGCTCTGTTAAGTTATTTGTCAAGGCTTTGTTTATACTCAGACGACTTATGAAGGTGAAGGCCTCATGGCCGAAGTGCCTGTTCTCCTATTCCAGTCGTTTAGAGGAGGATTTAATCAAATAAAGTGCCACTCATTATCCCTTCTGTCTGAAAACACCCTAATCATCCAAATTAGGCACAATTACATTTCCCTCTGTCCTTGGTTGGGAGGGAAAGAAATTCACTCTCCCTTTCTCTATTTATCCCCTCATTTGGAGGACTTACTTGTCCCATGTTGCTAGGCAATTAAGACCTATAGCAGGGCTCAAAACTAACTCTCATTGCCATGCCCGGCCGGGCACCAACAACATTCTTAAAGTGAAATTAACTTTCCACTACAGCCTCCACTCTGAAAAATGTTTGTCTTATTTTGGTTAATTTGAGGTTTGTCTTATTTTGGTTAATTTGAGGTTTGTGTTGTTCTCAGAGACGATAAAGCTTAGATACCACTTCCAGACTCAGAGTGAAGGACAGGAGAGTAGTGCACTACTTTAGGTCCAGAGATTTGTGGTGCACTATATTGGGAATAGGGTGCCATTTGGGATACAGACCAGGTTCCTGCATCTACACCCCTGTGTTTCACGTGTCCTAAGCCCTACTCGGACGAGATACGTTTTACTGGGGGAGCTTAGGTAATATAATTAGAGTATCTGCGCGAGCACAAATCCCTACATCTGTCATTTTAGTCCCGTCCGAATCTGCCATGTCAGTCATTTTTACTTCACAGGAAGGTTAATATCCCAGCTCTTAAAAACCTGCGGTATTTCGTCAAACTCCAAGGTCTTCTGATAATACTTATGCCATGGGAATCGTCATCCCTGTGTTTTGAGTGATATTACAGAGTTTAACAGGTGCTGCAATCAGATTGGAAGAACATGGGAAGAAATTAATTCTTAAAAAAAAAAAAGTGCAATGCACGTAGCCTGCAGATTAATGATGGCAGGGTAGCCTAGTGGTTAGAGCGTTGGACTAGTAACCGGAAGGTTGCAAGTTCAAACCCCCGAGCTGACAAGGTACAAATCTGTCTTTCTGCCCCTGAACAGGCAGTTAACCCACTGTTCCCAGGCCGTCATTGAAAATAAGATTTTGTTCTTAACTGACTTGCCTGGTAAAATGAAAATATATATTTTTTTATGTCACATATCAACTTTCCTAGTGCCGTACTTCTCTTTTAAAAGATGAAGTGGACAATTTTGTGCCAATTAATTGATAAATTGACAAATCCGTCAGGTAATTAAATGTCTGCATAGGTTGCAGTTCATGATTCTTATTGATATTCATTATGTCTATCTCTGAACTGAAGCCCATTAGGTAAATATTAGACTATCCCTAGACATTTAAAATGTCTTCACGACTAGAAGAGCTTTCCAGGCTTCCGTCATAACGGTCAATTGTGAATGAGGGACAAAAAAGTAATCACAGGGGCAGTTTAGTAAAACTAATCCCATCTGAATTGTCCACTGGAAAAATGGACATGCTGGGGTAATATTTACATAACAGACTTTCTATAGTAATACTAGTCCTGTGTGAATAGAGCCTTAGTAGATAATATCAAGCAGTTGGGAGCCTCTCTTCTTTTTAACAGTTACTAAGACAATGGCTAAATTGCCCAAAACTAGCAACATTTCCCTCTTTAAACCCAAAGGGGGAAAACTAACTGAATTTTCGCAGTTCAGTCGGCTAGGCTTTGCAGTTGTGGTCGAGTGATTGTCACAGTGAGAGAGAGGGGGATGCTCTGTCTCCTTTTTTAATGTGATTTGTGTTGCTAACTGAAGACACAGTGAAATGCAGTATGGTGCCAGGCAGTATGGTGATAGGCAGTATGGTGATAGGCAGTATGGTGATAGGCCGTATGGTGATAGGCAGTATGGTGATAGGCAGTATGGTGCCAGACAGTATGGTGATAGGCAGTATGGTGCCAGACAGTATGGTGATAGGCAGTATGGTGCCAGGCAGTATGGTGATAGGCAGTATGGTGATAGGCAGTATGGTGATAGGCAGTATGGTGCCAGACAGTATGGTGATAGGCAGTATGGTGCCAGGCAGTATGGTGATAGGCAGTATGGTGATAGGCAGTATGGTGCCAGACAGTATGGTGATAGGAAGTATGGTGCCAGACAGTATGGTGATAGGCAGTATGGTGCCAGACAGTATGGTGATAGGCAGTATGGTGCCAGGCAGTATGATGATAGGCAGTGTAGTGATAGGCAGTATCGTGCCATGCAGTATGATGATAGGCAGTATGGTGATAGGCGTTGTGGTGATGGGCAGTATGGTGATAGACAGTATGGTGATAGGCAGTATGGTTATAGGCAGTATGGTGATAGGCATTATGGTGATAGGCAGTATCGTGCCATGCAGTATGATGATAGGCAGTATGGTGATAGGCAGTACGGTTATAGGCAGTATGATGATAGGCAGTATGGTTATAGGCAGTATGGTGATAGGCAGTATGGTGATAGGCCGTATGGTGATAGGCAGTATGGTGCCAGACAGTATGGTGATAGGCAGTATGGTGCCAGACAGTATGGTGATAGGCAGTATGGTGCCAGACAGTATGGTGATAGGCAGTATGGTGCCAGACATTATGGTGATAGGCAGTATGGTGATAGGCAGTATGGCTATAGGCAGTATGGTGATAGGCAGTATGGTGATAGGCAGTATGGTGATAGGCAGTATGGTGCCAGACAGTATGGTGATAGGCAGTATGGTGCCAGACAGTATGGTGATAGGCAGTATGGTGCCAGACATTATGGTGATAGGCAGTATGGTGATAGGCGGTATGGTTATCGGCAGTATGGTGATAGGCAGTATGGTGATAGGCAGTATGGTGATAGGCAGTATGGTGCCAGACAGTATGGTGATAGGCAGTATGGTGCCAGGCAGTATGGTGATAGGCAGTATGGTGATAGGCAGTATGGTGCCAGACAGTATGGTGATAGGAAGTATGGTGCCAGACAGTATGGTGATATGCAGTATGGTGCCAGACAGTATGGTGATAGGCAGTATGGTGCCAGGCAGTATGATGATAGGCAGTGTAGTGATAGGCAGTATCGTGCCATGCAGTATGATGATAGGCAGTATGGTGATAGGCGTTGTGGTGATGGGCAGTATGGTGATAGACAGTATGGTGATAGGCAGTATGGTTATAGGCAGTATGGTGATAGGCAGTATTGTGCCATGCATTATGATGATAGGCAGTATGGTGATAGGCAGTATGGTTATAGGCAGTATGGTGATAGGCCGTATGGTGATAGGCAGTATGGTGATAGGCCGTATGGTGATAGGCAGTATGGTGCCAGACAGTGTGGTGATAGGCAGTATGGTGCCAGACAGTATGGTGATAGGCAGTATGGTGCCAGACAGTATGGTGATAGGCAGTATGGTGCCAGGCAGTATGATGATAGGCAGTGTAGTGATAAGCAGTATCGTGCCATGCAGTATGATGATAGGCAGTATGGTGATAGGCGTTGTGGTGATAGGCAGTATGGTAATAGACAGCATGGTGATAGGCAGTATGGTGATAGGCAGTATGGTGATAGGCATTATGTTGATAGGCAGTATGATGATAGGCAGTATGGTGATAGGCAGTATCGTGCCATGCAGTATGATGATAGGCAGTATGGTGATAGGCGTTGTGGTGATAGGCAGTATGGTAATATACAGCATGGTGATAGGCAGTATGGTGATAGGCAGTATGGTGATAGGCATTATGTTGATAGGCATTATGTTGATAGGCAGTATGGTGATAGGCAGTATGGTTATAGGCAGTATGGTGATATGCGTTATGGTGATAGGTGTTATGGTGATAGGCAGTATTATGATAGGCAGTATGGTGATAGGCGTTGTGGTGATAGGCAGTATGGTGATAGGCAGTATGGTGATAGGCAGATTGGTGATAGGCAGTATGGTTATGGGCAGTATGGTAATAGGCAGTATGGTGATAGGCAGAATGGTGATAGGCAGTATGGTGATAGGCAGATTGGTGATAGGCAGTATGGTGATAGGCAGTATGGTGATAGGCAGTATGGTGATAGGCCTTATGGTAATAGGCAGTATGGTGATAGACAGTATGGTGATAGGCAGATTGGTGATAGGCAGTATGGTGATAGGCGTTATGGTGATAGGCAGATTGGTGATAGGCAGTATGGTGATAGGCGTTATGGTAATAGGCAGTATGGTGATAGACAGTATGGTGATACGCAGTATGGTGATAGGCAGAATGGTGATAGGCAGTATGGTGATAGGCGTTATGGTAATAGGCAGTATGGTGATAGGCTGTATGGTGCAAGGCCATACAGTAGTGTACTGTAGTAGTGTACTGTAGTTGTATACTGTCTCAGTCTATCCCTGAGTCTGGCTGGTGAATTTGTATGATGTTGAGTAAGATGTGGTGCAATGTACCAGAGTGTACTGTTGTAGTGTATTGTTGTAGTGTACTGTAGTAGTGTACTGTTGTAGTGTATTGTAGTAGTGTACTCTAGTAGTGTACTGTAGTAGTGTACTGTTGTAGTGTACTGTAGTAGTGTACTGTAGTAGTGTACTGTTGTAGTGGACTCTAGTAGTGTACTGTAGTAGTGTACTGTAGTAGTGTACTGTCGTAGTGTACTGTAGTAGTGTACTGTAGTAGTGTACTCTAGTAGTGTACTGTAGTAGTGTACTGTAGTAGTGTACTGTCGTAGTGTACTCTAGTAGTGTACTGTAGTAGTGTACTCTAGTAGTGTACTGTAGTAGTGTACTGTAGTAGTGTACTGTCGTAGTGTACTCTAGTAGTGTACTGTAGTAGTGTACTGTAGACTTTTGTGATTCTGTCTGGGAGACTAGTAGAGTGCTGTACGTTTGGTTTAGATCAGTTTAGACTGAGTCACTGCCTGCATGAAAACATGACTGCCTCTCCAGTCGTCCAATAAATGTGGTCCATTGGATTTCCTGCGTACACTGTGTTTCTTTAGGTTCACTGAGCTCCGCAGGGATTATTTAACCTTTACATACTGAGCAGATCACCAGAAGCCTGGACCACTGTAAACATGAACTTTATTATCTCCTCTCTCTCTCTCTCTCTCTGTCTCTCTCTCTCTCTCTCTCTCTCTCTCTCTCTATCTCTCTCTCTCTCTATCTCTGTCTCTGTCTCTCTCTCTGTCTCTCTCTGTCTCTCTCTCTGTCTCTCTCTCTCTGTCTCTCTGTCTGTCTCTCTCTGTCTCTCTCTGTCTCTCTCTGTCTCTCTCTGTCTCTCTCTGTCTCTCTCTGTCTGTCTTTCTCTCTCTCTCTGTCTGTCTGTCTGTCTGTCTGTCTGTCTGTCTGTCTGTCTGTCTGTCTGTCTGTCTGTCTGTCTGTCTGTCTATCTGTCTATCTGTCTCTCTCTCTGTGTCTCTCTCTGTCTCTCTCTGTCTTTGTCTGTCTGTCTCTCTCTCTGTCTCTCTTTCAATATCTCTCTCTGTGTCTCTCTCAGGGGCTTTATTGGCATGGGAAACATGTTTATATTGCTCTCACAAAAGTTAAAAAAGAATAAAGACATTTCAAATGTCATATTATGTCTATATACAGTGTTGTAACGATGTGCAAATAGTTAATGTACAAAAGGGAAAATAAAAAACATAAATATGGGTTGTATTTACAACGGTGTTTGTTCTTCACTGGTTGCCCTTTTCTTGTGGCAACAGGTCACAAATCTTGCTGCTGTGATGGCACACTGTGGTATTTCACCCAGTAGATATGGGAGTTTATCAAAGTTGAATTTGTTTTGAATTATTTGTGGGTCTGTGTAATCTGAGGGAAATATGTGTCTCTAATATGGTCATACATTTGGTTAGGAAGTGCAGCTCAGTATCCACCTCATTTTGTGAGCAGTGTGCACATAGCCTGTCTTCTCTTGAGAGCCAGGTCTGCCTTCGGCAGCCTTTCTCTCTCTGTCTCTGTTTCCCTCTCTCTCGCTCTCTCTTTCTTTCTGTCTCTCTTTCTCTCTGTCTGTCTCTCTCTTTCTGTCTGTCTCTCTTTCTCTCTGTCTCTCTCTTTCGCTCTCTCTCACTCTCTCATAAGCCTGTTTTGAAGCCTTTTTGTGTGTGTGTGTGTGTGTGGGGGGGGGGGGGGTATTCATTGGGATATTATTAAATAAATCCTGGAGTATGACAGGATAGAGACCTTGACAGACGGATGATGGCATATGCACAGTAAATACTGTAGGGCACTGCAACTGTTTTGAAGCAGTGTTGTGAAATAGTGTGTATGAATGCAGTCCCCACAATATCTAGGCATTTTCTATGTGTAATCACAAAGGAGCTTTCTGTGTCCAGATAGATTCACCCTGACATGATCACATGTTCTCAGAAACAGGCTTTTCTACTAGAAATATATTTGGAGGATGGCTATGATTTGTCTGGCTAGGTAACCACTGGTAGAATTGGACAGTGCACTGAGCTGCAAACCGTTTACAAAATATCTCAGTAAATGCTTCCATCAGCTCATGTAGTGGACAGGGGACAACTGTCAGCGGTGAGGGATGTGTGTGTGTGTGTGTGTGTGTGTGCGCGCGTGTTAATTTGTGTGCATGCATGCGTATGTGTGTGCGTGTTTCCCTTCAGGGCGAGGTGAATTGAGGTTTCTCTGTCCTCGTTTTCACAGAGCATTACAGCACACAGACTATTCAACTAAAGAGTGGCAGAGTTTACCTCTGGGTGCTTGCCATCGTGTCTGTCTCCTCGTAGAGTTTAGACTTTTTCTTCTGTTGACAACATTACTTCACTGGCCACAGGCTAAAAGATCACTAGTGTACTGTGATGAAGCCCTGGGACTTTTGTCTGCCTGGATAAGAAAATGTAACAATGTAACCATGTAACCATGTACAAATGTAACCATGTAACAATGTAACCATGTAATCATGTACAAATGTAACCATGTAACAATGTAACCATGTAACAATGTAACCATGTAACCATGTACAAATGGAACCATGTAACCATGTAACCATGTACAAATGGAACCATGTAACAATGTAACCATGTAACCATGTACAAATGTAACCATGTAACAATGTAACCATGTAATCATGTACAAATGGAACCATGTAACAATGTAACCATGTAACCATGTACAAATGGAACCATGTAACCATGTAACCATGTACAAATGGAACCATGTAACAATGTAACCATGTAACCATGTACAAATAGAACCATGTAACAATGTAACCATGTAACCATGTACAAATGGAACCATGTAACAATGTAACCATGTAACCATGTACAAATGTAACCATGTAACAATGTAACCATGTAACAATGTAACCATGTAACCATGTACAAATGGAACAATGTAACAATGTAACCATGTACAAATGTAACCATGTAACAATGTAACCATGTAACCATGTACACATGGAACCATGTAACAATGTAACCATGTAACCATGTACAAATGGAACCATGTAACAATGTAACAATGTAACCATGTACAAATGGAACCATGTAACAATGTAACCATGTAACCATGTACAAATGGAACCATGTAACAATGTAACCTTGTAACCATGTGTAAATGGAACCATGTAACAATGTAACCATGTAACCATGTACAAATGGAACCATGTAACAAAGTAACCATGTAACCATGTACAAATGGAACCATGTAACAATGTAACCATGTAACCATGTACAAATGGAACCATGTAACAATGTAACCATGTAACCATGTTCAAATGGAACCGTGTAACAATGTAACCATGTAACCATGTACAAATGGAACCATGTAACAATGTGACATTGTAACAAAGTAAAAATGTAACCATGTAACCATGCAACAATGTAACCATGTCAAAATGTAACCATGTAATCATGTAACAATGTAACCATGTAACCATGTACAAATGGAACAATGTAACCATGTAACCATGTACAAATGTAACCATGTAACCATGTTACCATGTAACCATGTACAAATGTAACCATGTAACAATGTAACCGTGTAACAATGTAACCATGTAACCATATAATCATGTAACCATGTAACCATTTCAAAATGTAACCATGTAATCATGTAACCATGTAACAATGTAACCATGTAACCATGTAATCATGTAACCATGTAACAATGTAACAACAATGTAACCATGTAACAATGTAACCATGTAACCATGTAACAATGTAATCATGTAACCATGTAACCATGTCAAAATGTAACCATGTAACAATGTAATCATGTAACCATGTCAAAATGTAACCATGTCAAAACAACATTACTACTGAATTTGCGAAGCAGATTTTTCAGTCGATTGAGGCCAGAAATTAGATATCCAAACTCCATTCCCCCTTCCATCTCCCTGCTCTACCCCTAAACATACCTATCCCCTCAGGCTGTGAATAATCCTCTGTATAATCTTGATAAAACCATAACTAAAGTCTCATGTAATTGGTCAGCTGCTTGATTAAGTTACAGTGCCTTGCGAAAGAATTCGGCCCCCTTGAACTTTGCGACCTTTTGCCACATTTCAGGCTTCAAACATAAAGATATAAAACTGTCTTTTTTTGTGAAGAATCAACAACAAGTGGGACACAATCATGAAGTGGAACGACATTTATTGGATATTTCAAACTTTTTAACAAATCAAAAACTGAAAAATTGGGCGTGCAAAATTATTCAGCCCCCTTAAGTTAATACTTTGTAGCGCCACCTTTTGCTGCGATTACAGCTGTAAGTCGCTTGGGGTATGTCTCTATCAGTTTTGCACATCGAGAGACTGACATTTTTTCCCATTCCTCCTTGCAAAACAGCTCGAGCTCAGTGAGGTTGGATGGAGAGCATTTGTGAACAGCAGTTTTCAGTTTTTTCCACAGATTCTCGATTGGATTCAGGTCTGGACTTTGACTTGGCCATTCTAACACCTGGATATGTTTATTTTTGAACCATTCCATTGTAGATTTTGCTTTATGTTTTGGATCATTGTCTTGTTGGAAGACAAATCTCCGTCCCAGTCTCAGTTCTTTTGCAGACTCCATCAGGTCTTCCAGAATGGTCCTGTATTTGGCTCCATCCATCTTCCCATCAATTTTAACCATCTTCCCTGTCCCTGCTGAAGAAAAGCAGGCCCAAACCATGATGCTGCCACCACCATGTTTGACAGTGGGGATGGTGAGTTCAAGGTGATGAGCTGTGTTGCTTTTACGCCAAACATAACGTTTTGCATTGTTGCCAAAAAGTTCAATTTTGGTTTCATCTGACCAGAGCACCTTCTTCCACATGTTTGGTGTGTCTCCCAGGTGGCTTGTGGCAAACTTTAAACGACACTTTTTATGGATATCTTTAAGAAATGGCTTTCTTCTTGCCACTCTTCCATAAAGGCCAGATTTGTGCAATATACGACTGATTGTTGTCCTATGGACAGAGTCTCCCACCTCAGCTGTAGATCTCTGCAGTTCATCCAGAGTGATCATGGGCCTCTTGGCTGCATCTCTGATCAGTCTTCTCCTTGTATTAGCTGAAAGTTTAGAGGGACGGTCAGGTCTTGGTAGATTTGCAGTGATCTGATACTCCTTCCATTTCAATATTATTGCTTGCACAGTGCTCCTTGGGATGTTTAAAGCTTGGGAAATCTTTTTGTATCCAAATCCGGCTTTAAACTTCTTCACAACAGTATCTCGGACCTGCCTGGTGTATTCCTTGTTCTTCATGATGCTCTCTGCGCTTTTAACGGACCTCTGAGACTATCACAGTGCAGGTGCATTTATACGGAGACTTGATTACACACAGGTGGATTGTATTTATCATCATTAGTCATTTAGGTCAACATTGGATCATTCAGAGATCCTCACTGAACTTCTGGAGAGAGTTTGCTGCACTGAAAGTAAAGGGGCTGAATAATTTTGCACGCCCAATTTTTCAGTTTTTGATTTGTTAAAAAAGTTTGAAATATCCAATAAATGTCGTTCCACTTCATGATTGTGTCCCACTTGTTGTTGATTCTTCACAAAAAAATACAGTTTTATATCTTTATGTTTGAAGCCTGAAATGTGGCAAAAGGTCGCAAAGTTCAAGGGGGCCGAATACTTTCGCAAGGCACTGTATGTGTCCATGCATGTTCAGAGGAGGGATTAAGAGATGCTAAAGCGAAACCGGACTGAGGAGCTCCACCTTGTCTCTTTGCAAGTTACGGCTGGAATGTCCCCTCCCTTTCCAAATTCCGGAAGATGCTACACACCTGCGAAATCGTGATTTGTCCAAGTAACCAGTGACGAAAACCCCGAACACCAGAACTACTGCAGCTCATTTTCCCATGCATCCCATTCCTTCCCGACAGATTCTACCCGTTCCCGTTCTGTTTATGTAGATGTGTCCACAAGAGGTTATTCTCTATCCCACACACAATCGGAGCTAAGACATCCCACCCATACTAGGAGAGCAGACCTGCTTAACAAGAGAGATAAATGAGGAGGAACTGGGCCAATCATCCTTCTCTTTCTCCTACCAGTCTGACTGACAGGGGCCTATATCACTGGTCCTTTTGTGTCACGCAAGTCGAGGTCCCAGCTCACTCAGAATGCATTGATGGCATCGCATTCCCAACCTCCTTTTGCGGAAGGCCCCATTGTCTTTTTGACTCCCATTGTCCCCCTAGGTGAGATTATGTTGTGCCTCAGCCACATATCCCAGTCTTTGGAGTGTCACAGACAGCCACACACAACACAGGAGTGACAGGGGATGGCAGCGAGACAAGATGACAGGTGACACAGTTAGGCGGTAGAGACATGGTACCAACAACATTCCTCTGTCACCCTGCCAGGATCTGTCCTCCATCCTCGGAACTGGACGGTCAAAAGGAACCTTCATATCACAGGACGATCTAGATAACGATGAGACCCAGAATACATTGAGACAAGTGAAAGGGTGAAGGGATAAATGGAAGAACAGGGTATTGTTCTCATTCAGGAATTGATTATAGTGGTTTACATAAGCTGTCCATGATGTCATGTTGAACAGAATGACTCGTGCTTTCGTGTTCTATTTGTACGGCCTGCTGGTTCACATGAGTTTAATGTACCCTGCTACTATTGTACTGCTGCTGTTTATAAAAGGTGCAGCTTACCGATCACTGCACCTGTACACAGCCCATCTGTAAATAGCCCACCCAACTACCTCATTCCCATATTGTTATTTTTTTGCTATTTTGCACCCCAGTATCTCTACATGCACAACATTATCTGTACATCTATCACTCCAGTATTAATGCTAACTTGTAATTTTTTTGCCACTGTGGCCTATTTATTGCCTTTACCTCCCTAATTCTTACTACATTTGCACACACTGTATATAGATTTTTCTATTGTTGTACAAACAATGGTATGCAAGTATAAACACCATGGGACCACGCAGCCGTCATACCACTCAGGAAGGAGATGCGTCCTGTCTCCTAGAGATGAACGGACTTTGGTGCAAAAAATGCAAATCAATCCAAGAACAACAGCAAAGGACATTGTGAAGACGCTGGAGGAAACAGGTACAAAAGTATCTATTTCCACAGTAAAAATAGTCCTAGATCGACATAACGGCAGGGTAGCCTAGTGGTTAGAGCGTTAGACTAGTAACCGAAAGGTTGCAAGTTCAAATCCCCGAGCTTACAAGGTACATATCTGTCGTTCTGCCCCTGAACAGGCAGTTAACCCACTCTTCCTAGGCCGTCATTGAAAATAAGATTTTTTTCTTAACTGACTTAAGTTAAGCCTAGTTAAAATAAAATGACCTGAAAGGCCACTCAGCAAAGAAGAAGCTACTACAGTTTTCAACTGCACATGGGAACATAGATCATACTTCTTGGAGAAATGTCCTCTGGTCTGATGAAACAAATATAGAACTGTTTGGCCATAATGACCATTGCTGTAATTGGAGGACAAAGGGGGAGGCTTGCAAGCCGAAGAACACCATCCTAACAGTGAAGCACGGGGGTGGCAGCATCATGTTGTGGAGGGTGCTTTGCTGCAGGAGGGACTGGTGCACTTCACAAAATAGATGGCATCACGAAGAAGCAACATTGAAGCAACATCTCAAGACATCAGTCAGGAGTTACAGCTT
>NC_143039.1:71678614-71711114 GCF_057628025.1 Oncorhynchus mykiss | reverse complement strand
AATTTTCTATTATTATTAATAATATTTCTATTATTATTGTTTTATTAGTATTATTAGTAGTATTTTATTATTATTGTTTTATTAGTATTATTAGTAGTATTTTATTATTATATTATAATTGTTTTATTAGTATTATTGGTAGTTTTTTAATATTATATTATTATTGTTTTATTAGTATTATTATTATTATTTTATTATTATATTATAATTGTTTTATTAGTATTATTGGTAGTTTTTTAATATTATATTATTATTGTTTTATTAGTATTATTATTAGTATTTTATTATTATATTATTATTGTTTTATTAGTATTATTAGTAGTATTTTATTATTATATTATTATTATTTAATTATGTCATTCATATTATTATTAATAGTTTTTGTTTTATAATTATAATTATTTTATGATTATTATTTCATGATTAATATTCTTATTATTATTAGCTCCACAACCCTGCCTGCAAAACTCCCTCCATCCACCTTATATGGTAACAAAAGCTCTCTCATTTGCTTTAGAATTTGGCGATCTCAGAACTGGGCCATGATAGTTCCTAAAAGAAAGCACAATGGAAAAATGTTGCACATTTCTTTAGAGGTGTGTGCTGGATGCCGCAATGACTCCCCCCCCCCCCCCCCCCCCCACCAAAAAAAAATGCATGCTGCCTATAGTGCCAAACACTGGCCGCGCATTGTGCAAGATTGCTTGTCCTTTCAACCAATTTAAAAGTAAATCTATACAAAAGACCCATTTTTTTCAATATTTTGATAATCAACACATGATTGTGTTTCTATCTCCTGCCTTGGTATAGGATCTAAGATTAAATAGGCAATGATGGCACGCTCCTATCTATAGGCTCTGAGATTAAATAGGCTATGATGTCACGCTCCTGATCCTATGGCACAGCAAGACTGTAGCCTAACCATACTGTCACATACGGTCAAGGCTACAGGTCTATTTACTGTCGAGCATGCTTGGCTATTGAATGAGCGATTGATAAATGGTAGTCTACTATTGAATGAGTGATAGGTAAATGGTAGTCTGCTATTGAATAAGTGATTGGTAAATGGTTGTCTGCTATTGAATGAGCGATTGATAAATGGTAGTCTACTATTGAATGAGTGATAGGTAAATGGTAGTCTGCTATTGAATAAGTGATTGGTAAATGGTAGTCTACTATTGAATGAGCGATTGGTAAATGGTAGTCTACTATTGAATAAGTGATTGGGAAATGGTAGTCTGCTATTGAATGGGCGATTGGTAAATGGTAGTCTGCTATTGAATGGGCGATTGGTAAATGGTAGTCTACTATTTGTTGTGTAGCTATTTAAACCAGTTATGTCAGAAAATGAGAGACATGTCCTGCTATATGATTATGATTTAGGCCTATATAATAAAAGTAAAATAAACATATTAGATGACATGCTGCTCTGCGATCTCCTTACCAATGACAAATGCATCTGTTTTATCATTAGGCCTTTGTTTTAATGTTTTTATCAGCCTGACATTATTATAATTCCCGTGCATCAAACACCTTCCATTTCCCCCAAACGAAAAATAAGCCTATGTGCTTGCAATAGATTTGGTCAACCTTCTAGAAGTTGTGCTCACGCATGGTTTGAGATTTGCATGGAGATAAGCACGCTTTTCCGTCGAGTTAAACATTTATAAATACCAACCTTGGAGAAAAAACTGAAGCACGCAAGGTTTAGAGTCATTTTTTTTGTGTGCACTCACCTTTGATAAATGAGGTCCCTGGAAGCTCAAATCAACCAGAGTTGTTGTTCAACATACACTAACTATCAGATGCATATTACTCCTTGTGTATTTAGTGTTCTTCGTACTCTTCTGAAATACCTACATGCTTGTTTTCATGTAAATATGTAGTGGTGTTAGAGGCCTCTTGTAAGTTCTCTTTGCTATCTTTTATGAGTAACGCGTCTCTATTTGACGGAGTAGATCTCGTTGCCTGATCTATTGATTACAGTTCAGCAGGTCGCCGTTGCTGGTTATTAATTGCAGGTTGAACCACGCTCCTCTCGTTGTAATATGTCACATCAGTTCACCGAGGACCGGCAGGTTGAACCACGCTCCTCTCGTTGTAATATGTCACATCAGTTCACCTAGGACCGGCAGGTTGAACCATGCTCCTCTCGTTGTAATATGTCACATCAGTTCACCGAGGACCGGCAGGTTGAACCACGCTCCTCTCGTTGTAATATGTCACATCAGTTCACCTAGGACCGGCAGGTTGAACCACGCTCCTCTCGTTGTAATATGTCACATCAGTTCACCTAGGACCGGCAGGTTGAACCATGCTCCTCTCGTTGTAATATGTCACATCAGTTCACCGAGGACCGGCAGGTTGAACCACGCTCCTCTCGTTGTAATATGTCACATCAGTTCACCTAGGACCGGCAGGTTGAACCACGCTCCTCTCGTTGTAATATGTCACATCAGTTCACCTAGGACCGGCAGGTTGAACCACGCTCCTCTCGTTGTAATATGTCACATCAGTTCACCTAGGACCGGCAGGTTGAACCACGCTCCTCTCGTTGTAATATGTCACATCAGTTCACCTAGGACCGGCAGGTTGAACCATGCTCCGCTCGTTGTAATATGTCACATCAGTTCACCGAGGACCGGCAGGTTGAACCACGCTCCTCTCGTTGTAATATGTCACATCAGTTCACCTAGGACCGGCAGGTTGAACCACGCTCCTCTCGTTGTAATATGTCACATCAGTTCACCTAGGACCGGCAGGTTGAACCACGCTCCTCTCGTTGTAATATGTCACATCAGTTCACAGAGGACCGGCAGGTTGAACCACGCTCCTCTCGTTGTAATATGTCACATCAGTTCACCTAGGACCGGCAGGTTGAACCACGCTCCTCTCGTTGTAATATGTCACATCAGTTCACCGAGGACCGGCAGGTTGAACCACGCTCCTCTCGTTGTAATATGTCACATCAGTTCACCTAGGACCGGCAGGTTGAGCCACGCTCCTCTCGTTGTAATATGTCACATCAGTTCACCTAGGACCAGCAGGTTGAACCACGCTCCTCTCGTTGTAATATGTCACATCAGTTCACAGAGGACCGGCAGGTTGAACCACGCTCCTCTCGTTGTAATATGTCACATCAGTTCACCTAGGACCGGCAGCTTGAACCACGCTCCTCTCGTTGTAATATGTCACATCAGTTAACCTAGGACCGGCAGGTTGAACCACGCTCCTCTCGTTGTAATATGTCACATCAGTTCACCTAGGACCGGCAGGTTGAACCACGCTCCTCTCGTTGTAATATGTCACATCAGTTCACCGAGGACCGGCAGGTTGAACCACGCTCCTCTCGTTGTAATATGTCACATCAGTTCACCGAGGACCGGCAGGTTGAACCACGCTCCTCTCGTTGTAATATGTCACATCAGTTCACCGAGGACCGGCAGGTTGAACCACGCTCCTCTCGTTGTAATATGTCACATCAGTTCACCTAGGACCGAGCTCCTATTTAACTTGGAAGACATTATTGTATATAACCATGCCTCTGAGTGATTTACTACGTATCTACAGAGCACACATTGTATTGTATTTACTTTTTGGCATTGGCTCTGCTTAGTGTTTATATGGTGGCCAGAAGTATGTTTACAATGCACTACAAGTCTTAACTGCTGTTTGTTGGTCCAAGCCTAACTTGTCCAGAGATGAGGGATAAGAGACGCATGTTGTGGGAAGAGAAATAGGACTGCTATCAGTTCGAGCTGTGTGTAACCTGTAAACATTTACACTCCCCAGCTGTTGGAAGTGTCTGTGGCTATAGGCAACACGTGTGAGTCATTTGGCCAAGGGAAGGGGGGAGGGGGGGGGGGGGTGATGATGGTGGGGGAGAGAAAACACAGAGACTATGATGGAAACCGTGTTTGGCTTGTAACACTAGAACAGAGTAGGAAAATAATAAATCAATCAATCATCCTGTCATTCCCACCATGTGGTAACCACATAAAAGCTCCTTGGGATTGAGAACATGTATGTTCAGGGGGGCTTCCAGGTTTCTTCTGTGGTACTAGTCTAAGCAGTGATCGTTACCATAGATTAAGGAGAAAGGAAAGGGGGATACCTAGTCAGTTGTACAACTGAATGTATTCAACTGAAATGTGTCTTCCTCATTTAACCCAACCCCTCTAGATTAACACATTATTTTTAAGTAATTTTTATTGAAAAAATTAAGCAATCCACTAAGATAATCGTTCACATTTTAGAGTAATGGACCATTTATTTCATTTTAACAAGTAATGATTTGTAATTGTTAGATAAATAAAAATGTTAGATTAAGATATGACACTTACAATAATTGTGATTGAAATGTTAATTGTCTTTTCACACTTAAGAATACTGAATGTTGCATCTGGGGGAAAAAAATGTTCCATTTGGGATTTCAGTTTTATTCTGACAGGATGACAGCGTTGTTTTACCCATCCTTCCTGTCGATTGGGACATAAGCAGCAATGCGGAGCGTGAGTTGACAGAGCGACTTTACACCTGCTGGTAGCTCACTAAAAACATTTATCCCATGTCATTCAATCATTGCCGTAATTTTGACCGTGCTACTGTCTCCTCATTCCCTTTCCCATGTTTTTATTTTAATTGTATCTATGATTAATGTCTGATGTCAAAACGTTAGAGTGAGCAGGCATCAGCAAACGCAAGATCATAGAGGGCCCTTCCAATAAGCGCTCTCATCTGGATGGAAAAATTACCCTATAGGGAACTGGCTACTCACCAGAACGTTTGACTGATTCATTGTGAAACACCCGAATATTGAAGTACCCTTTCTCTGCCAAGAAAGCTCTCTGGCCTTCCAGACAAAATTATGTCCACAGAAAAGCTTTCCGTTCTAAATGAATCGGAAGAGAATTAGGAGCATTGTATTATTCTGGCAGGTAGAGAACATGGCTCCCTGAAGTTAAATAAATGTCACTGATTCTATGAGGCCAAATGGCTTTTACAGGCCCCCTAATCTAGATCATGCCAGTGTAGCTGCGGATCACATGCAAGGCAGGACCGCTTGTTCAATTCCCATGTTCTGCACTTGATAAGGTCCATGCACTCTCCATGATTCATTTAGACATTATTGGTTTTCTGTACTTGCATTATGGACCAGCACATTTGTTATTTATTCGTTTGTTTTTTATATAAATATGTATGTTAAGGAGGGAGTAAATATCAATATATCGAAGAAAATATATTAGAAACCGTTTCCAAATGTGAATATTTTAGAAAATAGCCTCAGAATGGCTTCCTACGCAATCAATGGCACACATGAAGATTGTAGAATCAACATGAGGCTGCTAAAAAAGGTCTGGTCCTCAGCTTGTCATGGTGATGCAGGCGATGAAGGCTGATCTCTGTCTAGTGAAACACAACCAGTGGTTGGACTCATTAATCAGTCTAAAGTTAATTAGTGAGAGAATCAGCTGGGTTCTATTAATCACTGCCCAAACTGACCTTCTAATTGTACTGTGTGTGTGTTTGTGTGTGTGCGTGTGTGTGTGTGTGTGTGTGTGACTTCTTTTTCCTCCTTTTTCTTCTCTCTTTCCGTTTACCCGTTTCTCACTTACTCACTCTCTCTCTTTTGATTTGGTTTTCAGAGACGTCGAGGCTCGGGGGTGTTCTGTGCCAACTGTCTCACCACTAAGACCTCTCTGTGGAGGAAGAATGCCAACGGGGGATATGTGTGCAACGCCTGTGGCCTCTATCAGAAGCTCCACTCGGTAAGGCTGGGGGGTGGGGGGCTCAACGCCTGTGGCCTCTATCAGAAGCTCCACTCGGGGAGGAGGGGGGGGCTCAACGCCTGTGGCCTCTATCAGAAACTCCACTCGGTGGGGGGGGGGGATGTGAGTATGGAGTGAGTATGTTTAAGCGTGATCACACAGTCGTCCGGAACAGCTGGTACTCTCATGCATGCTTCAGTGTTGCTTGCCTCGAAGCGAGCATAAAAGGCATTTAGCCCATCCGGTAGGCTCGCGTCACTGGGCAGCTCGCGGCTGAGTTTCACTTCATAGTCAATAATAGTTTGCAAGCCCTGCCACACCGACGAGCGTCAGAGCCGGTGTAGTATGATTCAATCTTAGTCCTATTTTGATGCTTTGCCTGTTTGATGGTTCGTCTGAGGGCATAGCTGGATTTATTATAAGCGTCTGGATTAGTTTCCCACTCCTTGAAAGCGGCAGCTCTAGCCTTTAACTCGGTGCGAATGCTGCCTGTAATCCATGGTTTCTGGTTGGGTTATGTACGTACGGTCACTGTGGGGATGACGTCGTTGAATCACTTATTGATGAAGCCGGTGTCTGAGGTCGGAACATATTCCAGTCTGTGATAGCAAAACCGTCCTACAGCATAGCATCCACATCTGACCACTTCCGTATTGAGCGAGTCACTGGTACTTCCTGCTTTAGTTTCTGCTTGTAAACAGAAATTAGGAAGATATAATTATTGTCAGACTTGCCAAATGGGGGGGGGGGGGGGGCTTTGTACTCATCTTTGTCTGTGGAGGAAAGGTGGTCTAGAGTTTTTTTCCCCTCTGGTTGCACGTGATATGCTGGTAGAATTTAGGTAATACCGATTTAAGTTTGCCTGCATTAAAGTACCCGGCCACTAGGAGCGCCGCTTCCGGATGAGCATTTTCTTGTTTGCTTATGGCCTTATAGAGGTTGTTGAGTGCGGTCTTAGTACCAGCATCGGTTTGTGGTGGTAAATAGACGGCTACAAAAAATATAGATGAAATCTCTCTTGACAAATAGACACACACCTCCAACACTCTTACCGGACGTAGCTGTTCTGTCCTACCGAGGCATAGAAAACCCAGCCAACTGTATATTATCCGCATTGTCATTCAGCCACGACTCTGTGAAATGTAAGATATTACAGTTTTTAATGTTCCGTAGGTAGGATAGTCTCTAATGGAGCGCATTCAGTTTATTCTCCAATGATTGCACGTTGGCCAATAGATCAGATGGTAGGTGGGTCAACCACTCACTGACAAATTCTTACTAGGCACCCTGATCTGTTCCCCCTGTATTCCTTCTTTTCTTCATGCAAATGACGGGGATTTTGAACTTGTCTGGGAGCAACATTATCTCCTTCCTGTCAGACTCATTAAAGAACAAAATCTTTGTCCTGTTCGAGGTGAGTAATCGCTGTTCTGATATCCATAAGCTCTATTCGGTCATAAGAGACGGTAGCATCAACTTTATGTATAAAATAAGTTACAAACAATTCGAAAAAAACTCACAAAATAGCTGGTTAGGAGCCCGTAGAACGGCAGCCATCCTCTCCGGCGCCATTCCTTCATAAGTGTTAGCAGAACACTGTAGCTGTTCCACCCTGTCCACCCCACTTCCTCCCTGGGTGATTGGCGCGCCTCTCAGGGCCTGGGGGAGGATGAGATAAGTGGGTGCGCTGTGCCCTCTAACCCCTAAAAGCTGAAACCCCCATAAAGTTCACACATGTTCCTCTCACAGATATGCAGGCTTACCCATCATATGTCTATCAGTGAAGGCTCCTCAGAGGAGGACCATTCTACACAGTGATATCTTTTTTTTTTTATATAGTGAAACAAAAAAATTATTTTTTTTAGATAAACCTATACTAAATATATTAAATTATTAAATAAATAAATGACTAAATCAAACTGTTTTGCGATGAAGGTCTACAGTAGCCTCAACAGCACTCTGTAGGGTAGCACCATGGTGTAGCTGGAGGAGAGCTGATTTCCGTCCTCCTCTGAGTACATTGACTTCAATACAAAACCTAGGAGGCTCATGGTTCTCGCCCCCTTCCATAGACATACACAGTAATTATGATGACTTCCGGAGGACGTCCTCCAGCCAATCAGAGCTTTTGCAGCATGAACTGAAATGTTGTCCAATCAAAGGGTCAGAGAATTAATCTAATACTATTTTCTGTGAGTTAGTATCTTCCTAATTCTGCTCTGCATGCATTATTGGGTGTTTTACGCTGTACACGGGGGATGTTTTTTGTAGAATAACTTTTTGGGTGTTTGTCCCATTTTATGAATTCTTGGTTGGTGAGCGGACCCCAGATATTACAACCACGAAGGGCAATGGGTTCTATAACTGATTCTTGTGTTTTTAGCCAGATCCTATTTGGGATGTTGAATTTATGTTCCTTTTGATGGTGTAGAAGATCCTTATTGCCTTGTCTCTCAGATCCTTCACAGCTTTGTGGAAGTTACATGTGGAGCTGATGTTTAGGCCGAGGTATGTATAGTTTTCTGTGTGCTCTAGGGCAGCGGTGTGTCGATGGAATTTGTGGTCCTGGCAACTGGACCTTTTTTAGAACCCCATTATTTTGGTCTTACTGAGATTTACTGTCAGGGCCCAGGTCTGGCAGAATCGGTGCAGAAGATCTAGGTGCTGCTGTAGGCCCTCCTTGGTTAGTGACAGAAGCACCAGATCATCAGCAAACAGTAGACATTTGACTACAGATTCTAGTAGGGTGGGGCCGGGTGCTGAAGACTTTTCTAGCACCCGCTCCAATTCGTTGATATATATGTTGAAGAGGGTGGGGCTTAAGCTGCATCCCTGTCTCACCCCATGGCACTGTGGGAAGAAATGTGTGTTTTTTTGGCAATTTTAACCGCACACTTGTTGTTTGTGTACATGGATTTTATAATGTTGTATGTTTTACCCCCAACACCACTTTCCATCAATTTGTATAGCAGACCCTCATGCCAAATTGAGTCGAAGGCTTTTTTGAAATCAACAAAGCATGAGAAGACTTTGCCTTTGTTTGGGTTTGTTTGGTGGTCAATTAGGGTGTGCAGGGTGAATACATGGTAAGTTGTACGGTAATTTGGTAAAAAGCCAATTTGACATTTGCTTAGTACATTGTTTTCATTGAGGAAATGAGTCTGCTGTTAATGATAATGCAGAAGATTTTCCCAAGGTTACTGTTGACGCATATCCCACGGTAGTTATTGGGGTCAAATTTTTCTCAACTTTTGTGGATTGGGGTGATCAGTCCTTGGTTCCAAATATTGGGGAAGATGCCAGAGCTAAGTATGATGTTAAAGAGTTTTAGTATAGCCAATTGGAATTTGTTGTCTGTATATTTCATCATTTCATTAAGGATACCATCAACACCACATGCCTTTTTGGGTTGGAGGGTTTATATTTTGTCCTGTAGCTCATTCAAGGTAATTGGAGAATCCAGTGGGTTCTGGTAGTCTTTAATAGTTGATTCTAAGATTCGTAATTGATTATGTATATGTTTTTGCTCCTTATTCTTTGTTATCGAGCCAAAAAGACTAGAGAAGTGGTTTACCCATACATCTCCATTTTGGATAGATAATTATTTGTGTTGTTGTTTGTTTAGTGTTTTCCAATTTCCCAGAAGTGGTTAGAGTCTATGGATTCTTCAATTACATTGAGCTGATTTCTGATGTGCTGTTTCTTCTTTTTCCGTAGTGTATTTCTGTATTGTTTTAGTGATTCACCATAGTGAAGGCGTTGACTCAGGTTTTCCGGGTCTCTATGTTTTTGGTTGGACAGGTTTCTCAATTTTTTTCTTATATTTTTGCATTCTTCATCAAAGCATTTGTCATTGTTGTTAATTGAGAGGTCAAATATACTGTTAAGATTTTCTACTGACAAGTTTACACCTTGACTATTACAGTGGAACGTTTTACATAGGAAATTGTCTGAAAGGGATTGAATTTGTTGTTGCCTAATTGTTTTTTGGTAGGTTTCCAAACTGCATTCCTTCCATCTATAGCATTTCTTAATGTTACTCAGTTCCTTTGGCTTTGATACCTCATGATTGAGTATTGCTCTGTTCAAGTAGACTATGATTTTGTTGTGGTCTGATAGGGGTGTCAGTGGGCTCTCTCTCTCTCTCTGTCTCTCTCTCTCTTTCTCTCGCTGTCTGTCTGTCTCTCTCTCTCTCTCTCTCTCTCTCTCTCTCTCTCTCTCTCTCTCCCCCTTCGTTCACTCATTCCCTCAGTCAAAGGCTGTGACCTCGCTCGCTCACTCTCTCCTCTCTCGCTCTATCTCTAGCTCTCTATCTATCTCTCTCTCTCTCTCTCTCTCTCTCTCTCTCTCTCACTCTCCTAATCCGTTCTCACATTCCCTCATTCAAAGGCTGTGACCTCACCTTGTGGTGACACTGATGCAGAAAGAGGCATCATGGGAATGTAACATGGGAACGTAAGGATCATAATGATGTACAGTAGATATGCCTCTATCCATTTGGGGTTGTGCTCAGTAGAATTTGTCATTAAAATGGGAGTTTGATTTTAGTAAAATGATGGAAAATCCTTTTTTTTGGACTTGAAAGTGAGGATAAAATGGCTCAATATTTTAGATTGAATGTGTAGTTTGTTTCTCTCTCCCGAAGAGGAGATGTCCATTGTGTTACGGACTTCATCATGTTATTCCGGAATAAGTCAATGTACTCAATCATTGAAGGACTTTACAACTGGTCCTCTCTATACTTCTTTTAGAGTTCATTTTTGGTTTTGAATACACAAGCTGTAGATTTTTTATTAAACCACCATGGGCTGGAACTTTCCAAGACGTACTTCTCAATGCTCTTTGAAATTAAATAGTGTCTGGGCAAACATATGGGTAAGCAAATGTGACATCATGTGAGGATTTACCCCTCGGAAACAAGAAGGCTTTTGTCTGCGCACTTCACTCATTTTGATGTTTAATCTCAGTAATTCAGTTATGACTAGGGTAGAGTCCACAGAGTCCGCCAGTCCTTTTAAGCCCAGTGTGCAGTGTTCTAGGCTGTGTTGCCTGGCCTGAAGGCGACTGGACCGACTGCCTGGGTGGCGGGTGGATCTATACAGGAGGCTCCCTGAGTCGGTGTGGTCGACTGGGCCAGAGAGAGAGGGACAAGCTTCAGAGAGCCCTTTCACTGGCCAGGCCACATGGTGGTCTAAACCAGCTCCAGACCAGCAAACCAGGCCTACCACAGTCAAAGAGATGGAGAGATAGAGAGAAAATAGACAGAGGGAGAGAGACGGAGGTTGAAAGAGAGAGACATGCTCCAGAGAGCCCTTTCACTGGCCAGGCTACCTGGTGGTCTAAACCAGCTCCAGACCAGCAGACTAGGCCTACCATAGTCAAAGAGAGAAAGAGAGAGAGAAATAGACAGAGAGAGAGATATGGAAATAATTCATTTAAAAAACAGAGCAAACTAGAATGCTATTTGGCCCAAAACAGAGAGTACACAGTGACAGAATACCTGACCACTGTGAATGACTCAAATTTAAGGAAAGCTTTACCTATATACAGACTCAGTGAGCAGTGCCTTGCTATTGAGAAAGGCCGCCGAAGGCAGACCTGGTTCTCAAGAGAAGACAGGCTATGTGCACACTGCCCACAAAATGAGGTGGATACTGAGCTGCACTTCCTAACCAAATGTATGACCATATTAGAGACACATATTTCCCTCAGATTACACAGATCCACAAAGAATTTGAAAAAAAAACCCAATTTTGATAAACTCCCATATCTACTGGGTGAAATACCATTGATTGAAAAACTTTACATGCCATAATTTTCTTATAACTGAGACAGATTAGTACAAGATCTTTATTTGATCACTATTTCCTTTCTGACAATTGTATTACACTACAAACTTGTAGTGTATTTGAGTTTTAAAAAGGCTTCTAAAGTTTGTAATTTCCACTTTGAGATTTCAGACTTGATTTGTCCCCCCTACAAAAATGTCCATTAATTATAATCCACATAAAAAATTATACTTCAGTTCCTACTGGATTATTTTCCTGCTGTAGCAAACTGGCTCACATTAAGATCTGATATCTGTCATATACTGTATTATGTTTGTGCACCAGGAGAATTTCTTATTTTTATGATTCACTATTAAGTTGGTTTTACAGCAATCCACCATTAGACATGTTGGAAATAACTGTGGTTGACGCCGATCTATCTCAGACTGCATCCCCAATGGCACCCTATTCCCTATATATATCCCTATATAGGGAATGGGGTGGGGAATATATATATCCCTATATCTCCATTGGAGATACAACTCAGTGATACTCTGCTCATCTGTGACTCTGGTCTCTGGTCTCCTCTTAACATGCATGTCTTCTAGTTATGTGTTGCTGGTTGTTACGTCTCCTAGCTAAACTCAGCAAAAAAAGAAACATCGGTTTCCCATGCTTGTTCAATGAACCATAAACAATTAATGAACATGCACCTGTGGAACGATTGTTAAGACACTAACAGCTTACAGAAGGTAGGCAATTAAGGTCACAGTTATGAAAACTTAGGACACTAAAGGGGCCTTTCCACTGACTCTGAAAAACACACAAAAAAAGGGTCCCTGCTCATCTGTGTGAACGTGCCTTAGGCATGCTGCAAGGAGGCATGAGGGCTGCACATGTGGCCAGGGCAATAAATTGCAATGTCCGTACTGTGTGTCGTCTAAAACAGCGCTACAGGGAAACAGGGCAGACAGCTGGTCGTCCTCGCAGTGACAGACCACGTGTAACAACACCTGCACAGGATTAGTACAACCGAACATTACACCTGCGGGACAGGTACAGGATGGCAACAACAACTGCCCAAGATACACCAGGAATGCACAATTGGGATCAATTTGCGGGATCAATTTGGACGTGAAGGGTCCGCATTGTCTGGGGCAGTGTGTCACAGCATCATCGGTCTGAGCTTGTTGTCATTGCAGGCAATCTCAACACTGCGCGTTACAGGGAAGACATCCTCCTCCCTCATGTGGTACCCTTCCTGCAGGCTCATCCTGACATGACCCTCCAGCAAGACAATGCCACCAGCCATACTGCTTGTTCTGTGCATGATTTCCTGCAAGACAGTAATGTCAGTGTTCTGCCATTGCCAGCGAAAAGCCCGGATCTCCATTCCATTGAGCACGTCTGGGACCTGTTGGATCGGGGGGTGAGGGCTAGGGCCATTCCCCCCAGAAATGTCCGGGAACTTGCAGGTGCCTTGGTGGAAGAGTCGGGTAACATCTCACAGCAAGAACTGGCAAATCTGGTGCAGTTCATGAGGAGGAGATGCCCTGCAGTACTTAATGCAGCTGTTGGCCATACCAGATACTGACTGTTACTTTGGATTTTGACCCCCCCCCCCTTTGTTCAGGGACACATTATTAAATTTCTGTTAGTCACATGTCTGTGGAACTTGTTCAGTTTATGTCTCAGTTGTTGAATCTTGTTATGTTCATACACATATTTACACATGTTAAGTTTGCTGAAAATAAACACAGTTGACAGTGACAGGACGTTTCTTTTTTTGCTTAGTTTAGTTGTTGTTGAGGAGATATAGTCTGCAGTCATTTATTTATCAATTTGGGTTGTATAACTGATACATGGTCCACTAGCCACCAATGAATGACTTGAGAGAGGAGAGGATTCTATTAAATGACTTGGGGAGGATTTTATTAAATGACTTGGGGAGGATTTTATTAAATGACTTGGGGAGGATTCTAATAAATGACTTGGAGAGGATTCTATTAAATGACTTGGGGAGGATTCTAATAAATGACTTGGAGAGGATTCTAATAAATAACTTGGAGAGGATTCTAATAAATGACTTGGGGAGGATTTTATTAAATGACTTGGGGAGGATTTTATTAAATGACTTGGGGAGGATTCTAATAAATGACTTGGAGAGGATTCTATTAAATGACTTGGGGAGGATTCTAATAAATGACTTGGAAAGGATTCTAATAAATGACTTGGAAAGGATTCTAATAAATGACTTGGAGAGGATTCTAATAAATGACTTGGAGAGGATTCTAATAAATGACTAGGATTCTAATAAATATCTTGGAGAGGATTCTTATAAATGACTTGGGGAGGATTCTAATAAATGACTTGGAGAGGATTCTAATAAATGACTTGGAGAGGATTCTAATAAATGACTTGGAGAGGATTCTAATAAATGACTTGGAGAGGATTCTAATAAATGACTTGGAGAGGATTCTAATAATTGACTTGGAGAGGATTCTAATAAATTACTTGGAGAGGATTCTAATAAATGACTTGGGGAGGATTCTAATAAATGACTTGGAGAGGATTCTAATAAATGACTTGGAGAGGATTCTAATAAATGACTTGGGGAGGATTCTAATAAATGACTTGGAGAGGATTCTAATAAATGACTTGGAGAGGATTCTAATAAATGACTTGGGGAGGATTCTAATAAATGACTTGGAGAGGATTCTAATAAATGACTTGGAGAGGATTCTAATAAATTACTTTGGAGAGGATTCTAATAAATTACTAGGATTCTAATAAATATCTTGGAGAGGATTCTTATAAATGACTTGGAGAGGATTCTAATAAATGACTTGGAGAGGATTCTAATAAATTACTTTGGAGAGGATTCTAATAAATTACTAGGATTCTAATACATATCTTGGAGAGGATTCTTATAAATGACTTGGAGAGGATTCTGATAAATGAGAGTTTCCCATCATTTTGCACAACACTCACTCTGAGTCCAGATTGTCTGTTGTCCTGAGTTTCTTTGTTCCTCCGCTCCTCTCAGTGGGGGGCTGAGTTATGGTATCTTGTTCGTTCCATCCTCACCGGAAACGACCCCGATGTTGCAGCAGAATACTCTTAGAAAAAAAGGGTTCCAAAATGTTTTTTCGGCTGTCCCCATAGGAGAACCGTTTTTGGTCCACGGTAGAACCCTTTTGGGTTACATGTATAACCCTCTGTGTAAGAGTGTATAGAGGGCATCGTTTAACAGAACGTTACATCGCTTGTTTTTTAGAAGGTCTGCAATCAATCAGAGATGATGACGTTTTCATCTGCAGGCATGTTCATCTACCCGGCCAATCCCTGTCTTTCACATCTTGGCAGTGGATGTTCCAGTAGTATTTATATAGTTTTGAATAAAACATTTATATGCTGTACAGAAATCATTTCATAATAGCAGCTCATAAACCGGTGCTGTAGTGGGCCTGTAATTTATGTCTGGACTCTTAGAACATAATAGCACCTGACAGGCAGTGAGGAGCGTAGGACCTACTGTATGTGTGAGTTCCTCAACTACTTTGTTCTGTCTGAACAGTCTGTCTCTGTCTTTACAGATGTAAAAACTCAACGAGGTAGCAGCATTACTTTGTTTAGTCTGAAGAGTCTCTGTTTACAGTTGCCAAAGTGCACTCCTCCGTCCATCACGCTGACAGAAAACAATGAATGGCATACTCCTAAAGGTCTCCTGAACCGTTCTGAAAAGTTCTGCTGCTGACAACGGAGACACACAGTACCTTATTATCTACGTAGTGCACTACTGTTGACCAAAGCCTTATGAGGCTCTCTATGTGCCCTGGTCAACAGTAGGGCACTATATAAGGAATAGGGTGCCATTTGGGACACAGTCAATGATGAAAGCACTAGCTTTGTGAGGAGTGAGGCAACATAGACGGCATTCATATCACAATGAGAAAGGTAGCTACATTAAAGGTTAATCACTTATCCACTTATGGAGCCTGGAAATACCAAAGCTTTTGTATTGTGTAGGCCTTTGTGTATGGTAGATGATGCCAGTGAGAGATCTCTAATGCATGACACACAGGCTCTGGTTCACAACAGCAGGGGACCACCGACCTAACGGTCTAGACAGACACAACGGCAGTATGGAAGTAGATGCATGATGCATCACGTGAGCAGGTGAATAGGTTGAAGGGTTGTTTTAGACGGAACATCCTGTAAGAGAGATAATTATGAGCTATCGTAGGAAGTCAAATAAAAGGTCAAGATGGTGGCAGAATGAAGATGACCTTTCTTCTGTCTGCGTCTTCCACCCACCTTCCTTTGTCTATGGCATTACACTGTCAATCTGTTGTCTAACTGTTGGCTAAACATGTCATGAACTTTTACTAGACTTGGATCTCTCTGCAGAAAAATGAGAGAGAGCGAGAGAGACCTGGGACCTGCTAGTAAACCCTAAAAATACAGAAAAGTCTGATTTTCCAGAGAAGGTCCAGATCTCAGGGAATTAGACCAAAGTTCTCAATTGGTACAAAATATATAGAGTACTCCAAACACTGCAATTACTTAGGTTTAAGCTCTGGATGCCTTAATGAGGCAGTGAATGATCTGCGAGAGATATTACAGGGCATTCTACGCCATTAAAAACTAATTGAAGTTGAAATACCTACATTGCTGCCTGAGGGACAGTGATTGATAAACCAACCAACCTGCAAATGTCCTCTATGCCATTGTTATTGTTATTGTTCATTGTGTGGTTATTTTCACCCTTGATTATTGTTGTTGCTGTTGTCACGTTGACAATATTGATTATTATTATTTCAATGATGTTAATATTGTATATCTCCAAAGCTTTTGCAATATATAAATATTTCCATTGTGCCCTCATTCAATTCAATTGAATTGCGAGGGAGAGACACATAGAGAGACGAATTGAGACAAAGACACAGAGAGAGAGAGAGAGACAGAGAGAGACAGACATACACACACAGAGACACAGACAAACAAAGAGACAGAGAGAGAGACACAGAGAGACGAATTGAGACAGACACAGAGAGAGACAGAGACAGACACAGAAAGAGAGAGAGAGAGACACAGAGAGAGAAACATGGAGAAATTAATTGAGAGAGAGAGACAGAGAGAGAGAGACAGAGAGAGGGAGAGAGACAGAGAGACACATAGAGAGACGAATTGAGACAAAGACACAGAGACAGTGGGACACAGAGAAATAGAGAGAAAGAGAGAGAGAGAGAGAGAGAGAGCGAGAGAGAGAAAGAGAGAGACAGAGAGAGAAAGAGAGAGACAGAGAGAGACACAGAGAGACAGAGACAGACACAGAGAGAGAGAGAAAGAGACACAGAGAGAGAGAGACAGAGACACACAGAGAGACAGACAGAGAGAGAGAGACACAGAGACAGAGAGAGCGAGAAAGAGACAGAAAGAGAGAGACAGCGAGAAACAGAGAGAGAGAAACGGAGAGAGAGAGACAGAGAGAGAGAGACAGAGAGACAGACACAGAGAGAGAGAGAAAGAGACACAGAAACAGAGAGAGCGATAAAGAGACACAGAAAGAGAGAGAGCAAGAAAGAGACACAGAGACCCACAGAGAGAGAAAGAGACAGAGAGAGACAGAGAGAGAGACAGATTTGAAAAGTCTATTCTTTTGGAATGTCTGGCTGTAATGTTTACTGTACATTTTATTGTTCATTTCACTTTTGTTTATTATCTACTTCACCTGCTTTGGCAATGTTAACATATGTTTCCCATGACAATAAAGCCCTTAAATTTAATTGAATTGAGAGAAAGTCAGAGACAGAGAGAAAGGAGGACAAAGAGCGTCCATGGCTGTGTGGGTTCAGAATGTTCCGGTCAGTAGAGGGCAGTCTTTCTTTCTTCTGGTCTGAATCATCTTCTGCTTCTCCTCTCCTCCTGCTCCAGACAGACAGCCTTGACAGCTGGCTGAGAGAGAAAGAAAGTTAGAGAGAGAGAGACGGAGGTAGTGAGAGAGAGAGAGAGACAGAGGTAGAGACAGAGACAGAGACAGAGAGAGACGGTGATGGTCCGGGCCTAAACCACCCAAAAACAACACTAGACACTATGGTTGTCCTCTAGGTTACAGAGGGCTGGTAGTCCCATCCACCAAACTACCAGGTGTGAAACCGGGAAGAAACTCAGGGGGTATGCTAATTTGGTATAGAGCAGACCTAACTGACTCTATTAAATGAGTCAAAACAGGAACATTTTACATCTGGATAGAAATGAATAAGAAAATGATTCTCAACAGAGAAAAATGTCCTCATGTATCCCCTCAATAGAATGCCCATGCTTTAACGATGACAACTTCTCCATCCTAGAGGGGAGATCAACCATTTACAGGCCCAAGGACATGTACTAATCTGTGGTGACCTAAATGCCAGAACTGAACAAGAACCTGACACCCTCAGCACACAGGGGGGCAAACACCTACTTGGAGGTGACAGCATTCCCTCCCCCATATGCCCCCCTAGACACAACTACGACAACATAACCAACAAAAAAATGGGTCACAACTTCTGCAGCTCTGTCAGACGCTGGGTATGTACCTTGTCAATGGTAGACTTCGATGGTAGTACGGTAGATGCACCTGTAGCTCATCTCTTGGTAGTAGTACTGTAGACTACTTTATCACTGACCTCAACCCAGAATCTCTTAGAGCGTTCACAGTCAGACCACTGACAACATCACACTCTACGTCAACAGAACTATGCTCAATCATGAGTAGGGATGGGTGCCAAAACCCGGTATTAAACAGGCCTGAGGCTAAATTATGAAAGACCGTAGTATTGATAAGATCTTATGTTATCGGTTCTGCTTTCGGTACTGAAGAAATTAAGATTTCCTATTTATTATTGCTACAATAATTGCTACAATTGCTACAATTATTGCTAAACGTTATCTTGCACATTTTATCTCACCAACCGTTTCTAATTTGCAATATGATTAAGACATTCGTCTATAATGCATTGTCACTACTCCCAATCCAGAAGAGAGATCTCTCTCTCACGCGGAGCCTGTGTCTCTCACACGCTACAGCGCACGCACACACACACACACACACACACACACACACACACACACGAAAGACCCTGCTCTTAATTAGTGACGTTGGAGGAGAAAACTAAATGTTCAAAAGTGTGGTTACACATCACCAGAGTCGATGCTGCCAATGCTCGTTACCACAAGTGCAACAAGACTTTTTCTTGTAAGGGTGGAAAACACGAGCAATCTGTCCAAACATCTATGGAAAGTGCATCATGTACTGGCTCGTAGTTCATCCCTCGTTGTCTGATCTCCTGTAAGGGTTGTCGTCGGGAGAAAGAGAAGACCAAGGTGCAGCGTGGTAAGTATTCATTGTAATTTAATAAAGAATGAATTCTGAACCAAAAACATTACACGACAAACGAACAGTCCTGAACGGTGCAACAAAACACAGAACAGAAAATAAACACCCACAACCAAAATGGGGAAAACAGGCTACCTAAGTATGATAGGCCCAACACATAGAAATATAACAACCTAGAAAAACAAACATAGACCACCCACCCAACTCACGCCCTGACCATACTAAAACAAAGATAAAACAAAGGAACTAAGGTCAGAACGTGACATCTCCGTTAGGTATGTATGCTAGCAGCCTAGAGCCCACACACAGAGTTAACTAGATTATGTGAACATGGGTTCCTGATCAAAAGGAACCATTAGCCAGCTGATTCAATCACCCTTTTTTGTTAAAGTTGCATTTACAATGAACCAATCCACTCCTCCCTCTAATACCGCTGGTCCAAGCCAAAGACCAATCCACTCCTCCCTCTAATACCGCTGGTCCAAGCCAAAGACCAATCCACTCCTCCCTCTAATACCGCTGGTCCAAGCCAAAGACCAATCCACTCCTCCCTCTAATACCGCTGGTCCAAGCCAAAGACCAATCCACTTCTCCCTCTAATACCGCTGGTCCAAGCCAAAGACCAATCCACTCCTCCCTCTAATACCGCTGGTCCAAGCCAAAGACCAATCCACTTCTCCCTCTAATACCGCTGGTCCAAGCCAAAGACCAATCCACTCCTCCCTCTAATACCGCTGGTCCAAGCCAAAGACCAATCCACTCCTCCCTCTAATACCGCTGGTCCAAGCCAAAGACCAATCCACTCCTCCCTCTAATACCGCTGGTCCAAGCCAAAGACCAATCCACTTCTCCCTCTAATACCGCTGGTCCAAGCCAAAGACCAATCCACTCCTCCCTCTAATACCGCTGGTCCAAGCCAAAGACCAATCCACTTCTCCCTCTAATACCGCTGGTCCAAGCCAAAGACCAATCCACTCCTCCCTCTAATACCGCTGGTCCAAGCCAAAGACCAACCCACTTCTCCCTCTAATACCGCTGGTCCAAGCCAATGAACCAACCCACTCCTCCCTCTAATACCGCTGGTCCCCTTCACACTGGTAGCTAGTGGGAGGATGACTGAGGAGAGGGGGAATGAGTGCCACCTAGCCGTCTCCAAATTCATAGTGAAAGGCCTACACCCCTTTGCAACAGTGGAGTCCAAGGGCTTTGGGTAACAGTCTGTCAATATGTATTGAGTTGTATTCATGTTTAGGATATAGTGGTATAAAAGGGTTGTATGTTAGTCCCATCACTCCACAACACATAACAACACAAACATTCAATAATGATAATTCAACACATGAAAACTATATATTTTTTTACTGTAGGGAGATGAGCAAGGCACTCAACCCCAAATATACCCCTCCCTCCAGGAGTTACTTCCTACCTGGTATGGTGCAGAAAAGATCAATGTGATCACTGAGCTGAAGGAGGTGCCAAAGCTGGCCATCTCATCAGATGGGTGGACCAGCCTCTGTTAAGACCACTATCTCACTGTTACAGTGCCCTACACAAGCCAGGGCAGTGTTAAACAGAAGGTCCTCCACACCAGGGCAGTGTTAAACAGAAGGTCATCCACACCAGGACAGTGTACAACAGAAGGTCATCCACACCAGGACAGTGTACAACAGAAGGTCATCCACACCAGGACAGTGTACAACAGAAGGTCCTCCACACCAGGACAGTGTACAACAGAAGGTCCTCCACACCAGGACAGTGTAAAACAGAAGGTCATCCACACCAGGACAGTGTTAAACAGAAGGTCCTCCACACCAGGACAGTGTTAAACAGAAGGTCCTCCACACCAGGACAGTGTACAACAGAAGGTCCTCCACACCAGGACAGTGTTAAACAGAAGGTCATCCACACCAGGACAGTGTTAAACAGAAGGTCATCCACACCAGGGCAGTGTACAACAGAAGGTCATCCACACCAGGACAGTGTTAAACAGAAGGTCCTCCACACCAGGGCAGTGTACAACAGAAGGTCATCCACACCAGGGCAGTGTTAAACAGAAGGTCCTCCACACCAGGGCAGTGTAAAACAGAAGGTCATCCACACCAGGGCAGTGTTAAACAGAAGGTCATCCACACCAGGGCAGTGTACAACAGAAGGTCATCCACACCAGGACAGTGTTAAACAGAAGGTCCTCCACACCAGGGCAGTGTTAAACAGAAGGTCCTCCACACCAGGACAGTGTACAACAGAAGGTCATCCACACCAGGACAGTGTTAAACAGAAGGTCCTCCACACCAGGACAGTGTACAACAGAAGGTCATCCACACCAGGACAGTGTTAAACAGAAGGTCATCCACACCAGGACAGTGTACAACAGAAGGTCATCCACACCAGGACAGTGTACAACAGAAGGTCCTCCACACCAGGACAGTGTACAACAGAAGGTCCTCCACACCAGGACAGTGTAAAACAGAAGGTCATCCACACCAGGACAGTGTTAAACAGAAGGTCCTCCACACCAGGACAGTGTTAAACAGAAGGTCCTCCACACCAGGACAGTGTACAACAGAAGGTCCTCCACACCAGGACAGTGTTAAACAGAAGGTCATCCACACCAGGACAGTGTTAAACAGAAGGTCATCCACACCAGGGCAGTGTACAACAGAAGGTCATCCACACCAGGACAGTGTTAAACAGAAGGTCCTCCACACCAGGGCAGTGTACAACAGAAGGTCATCCACACCAGGGCAGTGTTAAACAGAAGGTCCTCCACACCAGGGCAGTGTAAAACAGAAGGTCATCCACACCAGGGCAGTGTTAAACAGAAGGTCATCCACACCAGGGCAGTGTACAACAGAAGGTCATCCACACCAGGACAGTGTTAAACAGAAGGTCCTCCACACCAGGGCAGTGTTAAACAGAAGGTCCTCCACACCAGGACAGTGTACAACAGAAGGTCATCCACACCAGGACAGTGTTAAACAGAAGGTCCTCCACACCAGGACAGTGTACAACAGAAGGTCATCCACACCAGGACAGTGTTAAACAGAAGGTCATCCACACCAGGACAGTGTTAAACAGAAGGTCCTCCACACCAGGGCAGTGTACAACAGAAGGTCATCCACACCAGGACAGTGTTAAACAGAAGGTCCTCCACACCAGGGCAGTGTTAAACAGAAGGTCCTCCACACCAGGGCAGTGTAAAACAGAAGGTCATCCACACCAGGACAGTGTTAAACAGAAGGTCCTCCACACCAGGGCAGTGTACAACAGAAGATCATCCACACCAGGGCAGTGTTAAACAGAAGGTAATCCACACCAGGACAGTGTTAAACAGAAGGTCCTCCACACCAGGGCAGTGTACAACAGAAGATCATCCACACCAGGGCAGTGTTAAACAGAAGGTAATCCACACCAGGACAGTGTACAACAGAAGATCATCCACACCAGGGCAGTGTTAAACAGAAGATCCTCCACACCAGGACAGTGTTAAACAGAAGGTCCTCCACACCAGGGCAGTGTACAACAGAAGATCATCCACATCCGGGCCGGGTTAAACAGAAGATCCTCCACACCAGGACAGTGTACAACAGAAGATCCTCCACACCAGGACAGTGTACAACAGAAGAGCATCCACACCAGGACAGTGTTAAACAGAAGGTCCTCCACACCAGGACAGTGTACAACAGAAGGTCATCCACACCAGGACAGTGTTAAACAGAAGGTCATCCACACCAGGACAGTGTTAAACAGAAGGTCATCCACACCAGGACAGTGTTAAACAGAAGGTCATCCACACCAGGACAGTGTACAACAGAAGGTCCTCCACACCAGGGCAGTGTAGAACAGAAGGTCCTCCACACCAGGGCAGTGTTAAACAGAAGGTCATCCACACCAGGGCAGTGTTAAACAGAAGGTCATCCACACAAGGACAGTCATCCACACCAGGGCAGTGTAAAACAGAAGATCCTCCACACCAGGGCAGTCATCCACACCAGGACAGTGTTAAACAGAAGGTCATCCACACCAGGACAGTGTTAAACAGAAGGTCATCCACACCAGGGCAGTGTACAACAGAAGGTCATCCACACAAATCGCAAACTGGTAGTGGCAGAGGAGCTCTCAGACATTCTTTTGAGTTTGAGAGAGAGCCAAGCAAGATTGTAGCTGTGACTGTTGCTAATGCTGTTAATATGGATGTTGCCATCAAGAGGCTACACATCCTAAAAATAGGATGCTTTGCACACACACACTGAATCTGGCAGCTCGGAAAATCTACTAAATGACTTCCATTGATAAATGGGCAGCCTGAATCAGAGCAGTGGTCGTGTGGTTCAAGAGATCCTCCATGTCCAGCCCCAATCTGAGCAGTGGTCGTGTGGTTCAAGAGATCCTCGATGTCCAGCCCCAATCAGAGCAGTGGTCATGTGGTTCAAGAGATCCTCGATGTCCAGCCCCAATCAGAGCAGTGGTCGTGTGGTTCAAGAGATCCTCGATGTCCAGCCCCAATCAGAGCAGTGGACATGTGGTACAAGAGATCCTCGATGTCCAGCCCCAATCAGAGCAGTGGTCATGTGGTACAAGAGATCCTCGATGTCCAGCCCCAATCAGAGCAGTGGTCATGTGGTACAAGAGATCCTCGATGTCCAGCCCCAATCAGAGCAGTGGTCGTGTGGTTCAGGGGATCCTCGATGTCCAGCCCCAATCAGAGCAGTGGTCGTGTGGTTCAGGAGATCCTTAATGTCCAGCCCCAATCAGAGCAGTGGTCGTGTGGTTCAGGAGATCCTCGATGTCCAGCCCCAATCAGAGCAGTGGTCGTGTGGTTCAGGGGATCCTCGATGTCCAGCCCCAATCAGAGCAGTGGTCGTGTGGTTCAGGAGATCCTTAATGTCCAGCCCCAATCAGAGCAGTGGTCGTGTGGTTCAGGGGATCCTCGATGTCCAGCCCCAATCAGAGCAGTGGTCGTGTGGTTCAGGAGATCCTCGATGTCCAGCCCCAATCAGAGCAGTGGTCGTGTGGTTCAGGAGATCCTCCATGTCCAGCCCCAATCAGAGCAGTGGTCGTGTGGTTCAAGAGATCCTCGATGTCCAAAACAGTCTTGAAGGAAAAGCAGCAGCTCTTTGGTAAGAAGCCAGTTCAATCTATTAAAGTATTATTTTGAAATTCTGACATTTAACAATTTAATTTGATATTCAAGTGTGCGGTAATTAAATATTTAAATAAAAAAAAATGTTTCAGGCCTTCTGCAACACTCACTCATCCTTGATGTGATGATGCAATGGACCCCAGATTTAAAGGGAGGCCGGTGAGTGACGCCTCCTGGGACAGGCTGAGGAAGGCAACTGTTGAGGCCAATGTGACCGGAACAACACCAGGGCTGTCAGAGGAGCCGGAGCAGACAGACACAGAGCACCAGCAACAGGAGGAGTCTGAAGGAGACGGAGAGGAAATGGAGGAGACAGTCCCATTGAACAAAACAAGGAGTGCCTTGGAGGAGCTGTTCTCAGAGGAGGACAGGGAGTTGAGGTTGACGATCCAACAGGACACCTCGTCCCTCACCCTCAGTGAGCGTGTTGACCTAGAGGTGGAGCTCTACAAAGGCCTGCCTCCCATCCCCATGGCTGAAGATCCTGTGATGTAGTGGTGGGAGAAGAGAGCTACTCTGGCCCTCACAAACATTGCAACAAGCTACCTCTGTGCTCAAGCCTCCTCCACCCCTAGCGAGAGGGTATTTTTGACTGCAGGGAACACAATAAGCCAGGAGAGGTCCCGACTTCTGCCAGATACGGAAAATATGTTGATCTTTCTCCAGAAGAACTGCTAAGAACTGTTAGTCCTTCTGCAGCCTACCTGCAGGCCCCACCCATGTTGTTCTCTACAACTGTATTTTATTTAGCAGGAAAGTATTGTTTATTTCATTTGTTTTTACATTTCCATCATCACAACATTAGAGTCTAAAATAGTGATTTGATCAAAATATTGCTGTTTATTTTGCTGTAAATAATTGTTTGTTTTATTTGTTTTACATTTCAGAAAATAAAGCAACGTCAATTCTGTTCTTAATTTGTTTAGTTTCTTTCTCGTAAAAAAAAATACAAAAATAACTGAGAAGAATACCGTTAAAGTGTCTCGTTCTTGTGTGTTTTCCTTGTTTTAGTGTTGGTCAGGACGTGAGCTGGGTGGGCATTCTATGTTGTGTGTCTGGTTTGTCTATTTCTATGTTTGGCCTGATATGGTTCTCAATCAGAGTCAGGTGTTAGTCATTGTCTCTGATTGGGAGCCATATTTAGGTAGCCTGTTTTGTGTTGGGTTTTGTGGGTGGTTGTCTCCTGTGTCAGTGTTTGTAAAACTCTAAACAAACAACAACATGAAGAGTTATCTATCCAAAACAGATGTATGGATAAACCACTTTTCCAATCTTTTTGTCTCTATAACAAAGAA
Organism: Oncorhynchus mykiss; assembly: GCF_057628025.1. Classification (NCBI taxonomy): domain Eukaryota; kingdom Metazoa; phylum Chordata; class Actinopteri; order Salmoniformes; family Salmonidae; genus Oncorhynchus; species Oncorhynchus mykiss. The sequence continues at coordinate 71,685,759 of NC_143039.1, read as the reverse complement.
CAAACAGCAGAAACATATACATGATCAAATACAAATCTTAGAATCAACTATTAAAGACTGCCAGAACCCACGGAATTATCCAATTACATTGAATAAACTACAGGACCAAATACAAATTCTAAAACCCCAAAAGGCCTGTGGGGTTGATGGTATTCTAAATTTACTGATCAAATATTCAGACCACAAATTCCAATTGGCTATACTCTTTAACATCATCCTCAGCTCTGGCATATTCCCCAATATTTGGAACCAAGGACTGATCACTCCAATCCACAAAAGTGGAGACAAATTTGACCCCAATAACTACCGTGGGATATGCATCAACAGCAACCTTGGGAAAATCCTGCCTTATCATTAACAGCAGATTCGTATATTTCATCAGTGAAAACAATGTACTGAGCAAATGTCAAATTTGATTTTTACCAAATTACCGTACGACAGACCACGTATTCACCCTGCACACCCTAATTGACAAACAAACAAACCAAAACAAAGGCAAAGTCTTCTCATGCTTTTTTTTTTCAAAAAACCTTTTGATTCAATTTGGCATGACGGTCTGCTATACAAATTGATGGAAATTGGTGTTTGTGAAAAAAATGTCAACATTATAAAATCCATGTACACAAACAGCAAGCATGTGGTTAAAATTGGCAAAAAACACACATTACTTTCCACAGGGCCGGGGGTGAGACAGGGATGCAGCTTAATCCCCACCCTCTTCAACATATATATCAACGAATTGGTGAGGGCACCAGAACAGTCTGCAGCACCCGGCCTCACTCTACTAGAATCCGAAGTCAAATTGCTGATGATATGGTTCTTCTGTCCACAATCAAGGAGGGCCTACAGCAGCACCTAGATCTTCTGCACAGATTCTGACAGACCTGGGCCCTGACAGACCTGGGCCCTGACAGTAAATCTCAGTAAGACAAAAATAATGGGGTTTCAAAAAAGGTCCAGTCGCCATGACCACAAATACAATTTCCATCTAGACACCATTGTCCTAGAGCACACAAAAAACTATACATACCTTGGCCTAAACATCAGCACCACAGGTAACTTCCACAAAGCTGTGAACGATCTGAGAGACAAGGCAAGAAATGCCTTCTATGCCATCAAAAGGAACATAAAAAAACATACCAATTAGGATCTGGCTAAAAATACTTGAATCAGTTATAGAACCCATTGCCTATTATCGAATTCACAAAATGGGACAAACACCAAATTGAGACTCTGCATGCAGAATTCTGCTAAAATATCCTCAGTGTACAATGTAAAACACTAAATAATGCATGCAGGGCATAATTAGGCCGATACCCGCTAATTATCCAAATCCAGAAAAGAGTGGTTAAATTCTACAACCACCTAAAAGGAAGTGATTCCCAAAACTTCCCTAACAAAGCCATCACCTACAGAGAGATGAACCTGGAGAAGAGTCCCAACTAAATCATGAGAAAACAACAAGATAATTACTTGACACATTGAAAAGAATTTACAGAAAAACTGAGCAAAGTAGAATGCTTTTTGCACCTAAACAGAGAGTAGACAGTGGCAGAATACCTGACCACTGTGACTGATCCAAAATGAAGGACATTTTTGACTATGTACAGACTCAGTGAGCATAGCCTTGCTATTGAGAAAGGCCGCCGTAGGCAGACTTGGCTCTCAAGAGAAGACAGGCTACGTGCACACTGCCCACAAAATGAGATGGTAACTGAGCCGCATTTCCTAACCTCCTACCAAATATATGACCAAATTAGAGACACATATGTCCCTCAGATTACACAGAACCACAAAGAATTCAAAAACAAATCCACTTGTGATAAACTCCCATATCTACTGGGTGATCAGTGTTCAATCATCGCAGCAACATGTGAGACCTGTTGTCACAAGAACAAACACCATTGTAAATACAACCTTTTCATAAAGAAACTGATAAAACACACAGGTGCTAAAACAAGGTGACTTACAAAGATGAGAACCAAGAGAGGGAGTGCAGTGATGTATTATCCACAACTAAAGAATCATTGTGGAATCTGAAAAGACTCATATCCCCAAAGCATGATGGTGTACTTACTACGTGCACATGCTAAAAGAAAGGAACGAGGTGGGTAGCTAATTAAGTGTGTCATTGTACCAAAGTATTTATAAACAAAAATCAGATCTCTTAAACGTTTCATTCATTTCTGTTCTATTATCTTTACAATAGGCCATAATTGATTTTGGCCCAATAGGCCTGGCATTTCCAACATTCAAGGAACTTTCTGATTTGATTGGGTTATTTTGCCTTAAAAACTTTAGGCCTATCTATTGAAAAATGTAAAAACAACTCTGCATCTCTGCGCCGCCTGGCACGAGTGGCCTAAAGGGTGTTTAGCATCCCCAGTGGCTCTGCAAGTGTGGAGAGGATATTCCCCGCTGCTGGCCGGCTCTCCAGATACCATCACATGAGCCTGAAGCCACAGACTGGACAAACTCGTGTTTCTAAAAATGTTTTTTAAGATAGACTGAGCCTAATAAGATGTTTTTTATTTCATTTGTATTTTATTCTAAGTTGACGAAGTCACAGCCTGTATGCACAATTTATAGACTATAATGATTTAATACAAATAAATGTTGTTTAAATGCTGAGGGCCTAATGTCCCTGACTGCCTACCATCCTAGGGTGTCACACTCACAGTGTATTTCTTTGTAGGCTATAGCCTTGAAATAATTGAAATCATATAGCCTTCTTAGACTCTGTCTGTCTCCTGACCTATTTCGAGTGTTTATATGCTGTTTAATATGACATGTAGCCTATTTAAAATGGTGAGCTTCTTACATTAAATGTTCATGTTTATTCAAAAACTTTTCATTCAAATCATATGATTTGGTTTCACGAAATGGTAGATCCATCACAACAATAGATGGGTTGTTGGTTAAATTGTGATTTTAATGAATGGAGCCAATTTGGAGCTACAGTTTTTTCTCCCTGTGAGTGAGTAGTGGGTTTTAGCAGAGCGGTTGAAAAGGACATGGAGCAATGAGCGGGATTTCCAACCTCTCAACTCCGCTCACATACTCTGCTCCGTGTTTCTGAATAAATAACCGTACTGTATGTAACTAGGGAGGGATAATACTAGGCTTCCCTTTTTCCTGTCTTCCTAACTGTGGATTATTTCATTTATTTTTTTACCCCCCCCATTTTGGGGGTTGAAATGATTGGTTTCCTTTCCCCAGGAACATGACAACAGATTGTCCATCACAAAGACAAGCTGAGAGGCAGCGGTATGGTGTGTATGGTGTGGGATTGATTCCTCAGGGACATTTCACACCTTCAATCTGCAATGCGGCCAATCTGATCCCTTTAATTCATATTCTCTTCTGGTCATTTCTTCATATGCAGTATGTGTAGGGAGCAGAGCAATGGAAATGTCCTCACCTCCATTTAAAATTCTCTCTCTCTCTCTCTCTCTCTCTCTCTCTCTCTCTCTCTCTCTCTCTCTCTCTCTCTCTCTCTCTCTCTCTCTCTCTCTCTCTCTCTCTCTCTCTCTCTCTCTCTCTCTCTCTCTCTCTCTCTCTCTCTCTCTCTCTCGTGTGCCCATTAGTTTGGGCTCGCAGTGATTTCTGGGAGATTTCCATGGAAAGTGAGGAAACGTTGGTATGAAAACATGTCTGTCGGCATTGCCATGTGATATGTCACCTGAGAGAAGTTGGTGGTAAATGCCAAACCCTACCTGTGGCAAGAAGGAGAGAAAAATAAATAGAACAGGAAAAGGAATTGGAAGGAAAGGCCTAGGTGATAAATGAGGGCAAGAATGTTCATTTTTGTCTTCCATTTCAAATATGCCCTAAAGGCAGACAGACTTCCTCCTCCAGACGAGACTGGATGTTTCTGTATTTTTCAAGTCAATGCTTGGGGCATGTCATATCACACACAAACACAGAAATGACGAAGAAATTATGACCCTAAGCTGGCCACACCAAAAAAATATATTGTTTAATGATTTCTGTATTTCCCTGGTGGCTAAACAGATGAAGTGGCTAGTTAATGAGTGGATTCTGTAGGCCACATCTACTATTCTGTGGATCTTGTAATAAAATAAAAATTCCCATTTAAACAGTTGCGTGCCATCTGCAGTACAGCAACACTCCTGCAGTATTTACAGTAGGCCTTAGCCCCTTATTGGGCTGTAATAAACAACGTGCACTGCCCTAGGGCAAGGCTTGTCTGTGTGTCAGCACTAGACGGAGGCCAGGTGCTTGTGTCTCCTGTCTGTCCAGCTGTGACAGGGTGGTGGCCGGAGAGCAGAGGGTGTAGGGGGGGGGGGGGGGGTTACGGGAGGGGGGGCAGTGGAGGACAGAAGAGCTGTAACTGTCAGGATTAAGCTACACTGACTACAGCCTTACTCGCGGAGTCCCCTTTTGATATTGCAGTCATTCTGGGATCATTTTAGGGCTTGATTCAATCCATATCGCAGAAGATCCGCAGTATAGCATGATTGAAATTTAAAGGGAATTTTTCCAAATGAACCGACATATGCAGTGTTTACAGTGAATGCGGTCTCTGTGGACGCGGAAACATTGCCTTTAAAGTTTCAATCACACTATAGCGACGATATGGATTGAATCAAGCCCTTAGTGTTGTGACATGCTCTGGTAATATTCTTACTATGAAATTCCTATTATTAAGGACATATTTATGTAAATGTTTTTATGCATATCTTGATACATACATAAATAAAATATCTATCTTTGTCTCTCACCAGACTCCCCGGCCGCTGAACATCATCAAGCAGAACAACGGCGAGCAGATCATCCGCCGGCGCACGCGGAAGCGCCTCAACCCCGACCCTCCGCCCTCCGAACCTGTGGGCTCCAAGCAGCGGAGGGTCAGCAGCGAAGAACGCCTCAACCCCGACCCTCTGCCCTCCGAACCTGTGGGCTCCAAGCAGCAGAGGGTCAGCAGCGAGGAGCGCCTCAATGGCAGTCCCCTGGAGCGCCGGCCAGGAGAGGATGGGCCAGGCTCGGAAGGAATGCCCGTCCCTCGTAAAGGGGAGCCTCAGAATTCCCTGGGCCAGTACGAGGCCTGCGGGTCCTCTGGGTTCAAGGGTCACCCCAGCCCCCGCTCCACCCACTCCTTCCTAGTTAGCCAAACCCTGGAGATCCACAAGCGAATGCCTCCTTTGCACATACACAACAAGAACCCTGCAGAGGGAGGGGCGGAGGGGAACGGGGTGGGCTCGGCTGGGGTCCATCACACGGGCTTGGAGGGGAAGGGTAGTTTGTCCTCCGAGAGAGGTAGCCCCATCGAGAAGTACATGCGTCCCTCCAAACAGGCCAGCTACTCGCCACCGGGCAGCCCCATCGAGAAGTACCAGTACCCGTTCTTCAGCCTGCCCTTCATCCACAATGACCTGCAGAGCGAGTCCGACTGGATGCGCTTCTGGACTAAGTACAAGATGTCTGTTCCGGGCAACCCACAGTACCTAGGCCACATGCCTGGTCTGCCCAACCCTTGCCAAAGCTTTGTGCCTTACCACACCTTTAGCTTGCCCTCACACTTCCCTCTCCCGCCCTCCGCCGGCCCCGAAAGCGACATCCCTCTCGACCTGGCCATCAAACATTCCAAACCGTCCGCCAACGGCTCCACCGCCTCTGCCTTTACCGTCAAGGAGAGGAGTAACGGCGCCTTGCCCACGGTCACGGCGGGGAAGGAGGAGAGAAGAGAGGAGAAAGTAGACGAGGGGGCATCCCCCCAGCCTTTTCCTCCCCCAGACGTTGCAGCCAAGCCAGAGAGGGTGGACGAGGGCACTCAGGATGAGCTGACCAGTAAGGAGAGGGTGGACGAGGGCACTCAGGATGATCTGACCTGTAAGGAGAGGGTGGACCAGGGCACTCAGGACGAGCTGACCAGTAAGGAGAGGGTGGACGAGGGCACTCAGGATGAGCTGACCAGTAAGGAGAGGGTGGACCAGGGCACTCAGGATGAGCTGATCAGTAAGGAGAGGGTGGACCAGGGCACTCAGGATGAGCTGACCAGTAAGGAGAGGGTGGACCAGGGCACTCAGGACGAGCTGACCAGTAAGGAGAGGGTGGACCAGGGCACTCAGGATGAGCTGACCAGTAAGTGCATCCACTGTGGCATCCTCTTCCTGGATGAGGTTATGCACGCCCTGCACATGAGCTGCCATGCTGACGGAGGGCCCTTCCAGTGCAGCATCTGCCTGCATGCCTGTGCAGACAAGTACGACTTCACCACACACATACAGAGAGGGCTTCACCTGCCAACCGTTGAGGCTGAGGCCAATGCTGAGGCCGATGCTGAGGCCGATGCTGAGGCCGATGCTGAGGCTGATGCTGAGGCCGATGCTGAGGCTGATGCTCCAAAGGATTGTGTGTGATTTTGGTGCATTACAGACTTGGACTTTTAACACAGGCATAGCAGTATGAAAAATAACAAAATAAACGGACAAAAGCGTACTGTAATGATTGAATGAGAAGAAGACTTCTTGCTCAACGTGCCATGATAGCTTCTGTAGGGAACTCATATCATCTAAACATTTATATTGGACTTAATACAGAACAAACGATTGGCTGTTTCCTTTTTCTTCTTTTGTAAAGGAAAACGCTTTTGAAGAAAGTGGTACTACAAATAGACGCTTATTTTTAGTTTTTTTTTTTTTGCTATTGTTTATTTTTTTATTCGGAAGTGTTACTTTGACAAGGCAGTTCAGCGAACAACAAGGTACATCTGCACGGGCTGAATGTTCTCTTACCTGGTTGGTTCAATGTTCCACATGGAATGAGGAAGTGTGAATTGATATGTAAAATGGGGAGATGGGGAAACATCAGTCGTCTGTCATAATCTCCTTCACAGTGGATGGGCAGAGCGATGACTAGTGATTGGACCGTCCTCAAATAAACGTCCTCAGGGAACGTGGCTGAGTCAAACAACATATCCTACGGGGCTTTCAGTTGCAACAGTCTCCACTTAACATCCAACTAAGTGTCTATGTTTTAATGCATTTTAGTTATGGATACTGTTTGTTCTGAGGGGGGGGGGGGGGGTGGGGGGGGGGGGGGGGACTAATGTCACAGAACTTCCTCTAGACATTTTAAGCTGCTGCCTTAGTTGCTAGGATACAAACCGTATATCACTAAAA
>NC_143039.1:70933614-71001114 GCF_057628025.1 Oncorhynchus mykiss | reverse complement strand
CGTTCTTCCCCTGAGCAAGGCAGTTAACCCACTGTTCCCCGGGTGCCGTGGATGTTGATTAAGGCAGTCCTCCGCACCTCTCTGATTCAGAGGGGTTGGGTTAAATAAGAAAGACACATTTCAGTTGAAGGCATCCAGTTGTACAACTGACTAGGTATCCCCCTTTCCCTACAGCCAGTCAGATGAGAGATTAATAGACTGACTGTCAGTACAGCCAGTCAGATGAGAGATGGACAGATTGACTGTTTGTACAGACAGTCAGATGAGAGATGGACAAATTGACTGTCAGTACAGCCAGTCAGTTGAGAGATGGACAGATTGACTGTTGGTACATCCAGTCAGATGAGAGATGGACAGATTGACTGTCAGTACAGCCAGTCAGATGAGAGATGGACAGATTGACTGTTGGTACAGCCAGTCAGATGAGAGATGGACAGATTGACTGTTGGTACAGCCAGTCAGATGAGAGATGGACAGATTGACTGTTTGTACAGCCAGTCAGATGAGAGATGGACAGATTGACTGTCAGTACAGCCAGTCAGATGAGAGATGGACAGATTGACTGTTGGTACAGCCAGTCAGATGAGAGATGGACAGATTGACTGTCAGTACAGCCAGTCAGATGAGAGATGGACAGATTGACTGTCCCTACAGCCAGTCAGATGAGAGATGGACAGATTGACTGTTGGTACAGCCAGTCAGATGAGAGATGGACAGACAGGGAAATTATCAGGGAAGCAGCAGACCAGAGCCAACTCTACCAACTTGTCAAATGGCTAATACACTTCCCTCAATCCCTTCTTCCCTCCCACCATCCCTGGTTTTCTCAATCACTAAGCTGTCACTATGAATTACTTGTGTCAAAGGTCACTGGTCCTGGTGACCTGTTACCTTCTACTAAACTGATAGTTCATCACCTCGTGAACACTTGCAACCCATATAAGGGGTTGTCACGCACATCATAGCTTAGTATTTACTGGGGGGATTCCAACCTGAAATAGAAGAAGGTTTCATCTCTCAAACACCAGCCACATCCGCTGGATATAAGCTAGCATTTCCCCACAATAACCATATCTTTGATTATTTCCCCTCAAGCTTAGGGTTTTGTAGTAAATGAGTGTCTGAGTGATTAACAGCACGCCAACCACCCTAATGAAGGAAAGTGAGTTAGGTAGAGAGGGAGGAGGGAGGGATAGAGCGAGAGCGAGAGAGATAAAAAGAGAAATATTGTAATATCTCTGGAGGAAAAACATAGAGAAACCTGCTTTGGAAGAGATTGTTGTTAGAATTAGCAAGTTTTCCTTCCTCGCTCTCTAACAGACAATACCTTTAATAACAGTAAACCCTGTGAGAGAGTAAATATTAATTTAGTACTCTCCCAGATACACGAAGAGGAACTACTTCATGTAACTACTGTAGACGATGCTGTGTAGAAGGCCTACATTACTGTAGACGATGCTGTGTAGAAGACCTACATTACTGTAGACAATGCTGTGTAGAAGGCCTGCATTACTGTAGACGATGCTGTGTAGAAGGCCTGCATTACTGTAGACGATGCTGTGTAGAAGGCCTGCATTACTGTAGACGATGCTGTGTAGAAGGCCTACATTACTGTAGACGATGCTGTGTAGAAGGCCTGCATTACTGTAGACGATGCTGTGTAGAAGGCCTACATTACTGTAGACGATGCTGTGTAGAAGGCCTACATTACTGTAGACAATGCTGTGTAGAAGGCCTGCATTACTGTAGACGATGCTGTGTAGAAGGCCTGCATTACTGTAGACGATGCTGTGTAGAAGGCCTACATTACTGTAGACGATGCTGTGTAGAAGGCCTACGTTACTGTAGACGATGCTGTGTAGAAGGCCTACATTACTGTAGACGATGCTGTGTAGAAGGCCTACGTTACTGTAGACGATGCTGTGTAGAAGGCCTACGTTACTGTAGACGATGCTGTGTAGAAGACCTACATTACTGTAGACGATGCTGTGTAGAAGGCCTGCATTACTGTAGACGATGCTGTGTAGAAGGCCTGCATTACTGTAGACGATGCTGTGTAGAAGGCCTACATTACTGTAGACGATGCTGTGTAGAAGGCCTACGTTACTGTAGACGATGCTGTGTAGAAGGCCTACATTACTGTAGACGATGCTGTGTAGAAGGCCTACGTTACTGTAGACGATGCTGTGTAGAAGGCCTACGTTACTGTAGACGATGCTGTGTAGAAGACCTACATTACTGTAGTCGATGCTGTGTAGAAGGCCTGCATTACTGTAGACGATGCTGTGTAGAAGGCCTGCATTACTGTAGACGATGCTGTGTAGAAGGCCTACATTACTGTAGACGATGCTGTGTAGAAGGCCTGCATTACTGTAGACGATGCTGTGTAGAAGGCCTACATTACTGTAGACGATGCTGTGTAGAAGGCCTGCATTACTGTAGACGATGCTGTGTAGAAGGCCTGCATTACTGTAGACGATGCTGTGTAGAAGGCCTACATTACTGTAGACGATGCTGTGTAGAAGGCCTACATTACTGTAGACGATGCTGTGTAGAAGGCCTGCATTACTGTAGACGATGCTGTGCAGAAGGCCTGCATTACTGTAGATGTTTGTCAGAAGCTTTAATATCCCTGAAATACTGATCTGAGAGCAGTTATCTTCTTAATTTCTCACTTGGTGCCAGTACTTTACATCGTGCTAAATGGCCTTCCCTAATGAAGAATAAAAGTGCTAATTTATCAGTTGATTTAATGTTTTTTGATATTAACCCATCACATCCATTCATACTATTCCCACAGAAACACTGACAGGTGAAGCAGGACAGAGGCACTTGAAGGATGAAAAGGAAATTTGGTATCACTTTACAAGACCTACATCCCACTGAGTATACAAAACATTTCCCTCGGAACAATCTCCATTCATCGAGGCATGGACTACAAGGTGTCGAAAGTATGTCCTTTAGGTGGCGAAGCATTCTTGATACACACGGGAAACTGTTCAGCATGAAAAACCCAGCAGCCTTGTAGTTCTTGACACAAACCAGTGTGCCTGGCACCTACTACCATACCCCGTTCAAAGGCACTTTAATCTTTCGTTTTGGCCATTCACCCTTTCAATGGCACACATACACAATCCATGTCTCAATTGTCTCAAGGCTTAAAAATCCTTATTTAACCCGTCTGCTCCCCTTCATCTACACTGATTTGAAGTGGATTTAACAAGTGACATCAATAAGAGATCATATCTTTCACCTGGATTCACCTGGTCAGTCTGTGTCATGGAAAGAGCAGGTGTTCTTAATGTTTTGTACACTCAGTGTAGATTGTTTATCAGAAGCTTCCATATCCCTAAAATACTGATCTGAGAGCAGTTATCTTCTTAATTTCTCACTTGGTGCCATTACTTTACATCGTGCTAAATGGCCTTCCCTAATGAAGAATAAAAGAGCTAATTTAGCAGTTGATTTCCTGCTTTTTGACCCTGTCACTGTGGGTTGACCCCTCACATCCATTCATACTTCTAGCAGCAGAAACACTGACAGATGAAGCAGCACAGACACTTGAAGGATGAAAAGGAGATTTGGTAACGCTTTACATTAAGTTGCTCTGATGCTTATTCTTTAAAACACATAGTGTATTTTTAACATATTGTTAAGAAGAAAGAGTATTAAAATCTTTGTCAACTCACGTGATGAATCCATTTGCGCACAACGCATCGTTTGTGTTTTATACTGCAACAAAATCACTTCTAATCAGAACAGTCTGTGGACAATGTTCAGATCTCAGGTGAAATACAGGACGCATTTTCATGTGCATGTCTTTCAGATTCCTGCATTATCCCTGCATTCTAAACACACGATAAGATGTCAGCATTTCCAGACTTGTCCTCAATTTATTTTAACTATTGTTTTTCACCCCATTAGATACACATGAGTGTTGCAGAGGTTTATGGGTAGTCATAGCCATCATTATTTCTTATGCCCCCTAATTAGAGATTCCAGAACAGAAGAGCCATTTGCATTTTGCTTGATAGTGTTGACTGTACATGTCATTGCACTCCTCCTCGCTCGTTGTCTCTCTCTCTCTCTTTCTGTCTCTTTTATTTTTCTCTCCTGTTCTCTCTCTATCTTTAAACCAATCTCCCCCCTCTCGTTCTCTCTCTTGCTTTCTTCCACTCTGCCTTTCATTCGATCTCTCTTTCTTCCCTCTCTATCTCTCTCTCTCTATCTCTATCTCTCTATGTGGTATGGTTTGAGTGGTTTTAAATCATTGTGCTACACTAAACCACCAACTGTTCATGCAGTTGAATCATGTGTGCTCACACACACACACACACACACACAGAGAGAGAGGGAGAGAGAAAAACATACTTTCTCTCAGCACTGCAGGGAGCATATGATACGCTCTTCTCCTGGCTTCTCTCTACAATGATACTACAGTTTTTTTCAGCTCTTGAGGATTCTGCAGCCAGTCTATGTGTGCTAGCATTTCTCTGTCTGCAGCAAGTCTATGTGTGCTAGCATCTCTCTGTCTGCAGCAAGTCTATGTGTGCTAGCATTTCTCTGTCTGCAGCCAGTCTATGTGTGCTAGCATTTCTCTGTCTGCAGCCAGTCTATGTGTGCTAGCATTTCTCTGTCTGCAGCAAGTCTATGTGTGCTAGCATCTCTCTCTCTCTACAGCCATTCTATGTGTGCTAGCATCTCTCTCTCTCTCTACAGCCATTCTGTGTGCTAGCATCTCTCTCTCTCTACAGCCATTCTATGTGTGCTAGCATCTCTCTGTCTGCAGCCAGTCTATGCTAGCATCTCTCTCTCTACAGCCATTCTATGTGTGCTAGCATCTCTCTCTCTGCAGCCAGTCTGTGTGCTAGCATCTCTCTGTCTGCAGCCAGTCTATGCTAGTATCTCTCTGTCTGCAGCCAGTCTATGTGTGCTAGCATCTCTCTGTCTACAGCCAGTCTATGCTAGCATCTCTCTGTCTACAGCCAGTCTATGCTAGCATATCTCTGTCTGAAGCCAGTCTATGTGTGCTAGCATCTTGTTATCTCAGCTAACAACTTCTAGAGAAATTAGTTATTTTGAGTGCTGCAGGCTATGGATGATATTATTGTCTCATAGTGGGAATAAGCAGATCCTGGGAAAAGCTAGCGGATATAGAGAACCAAATGGGAGTCCTCATAGTGTGAGACCTAATAACTCCCTTTAGATAGAATGTAGAGGAAGCCAATAACATTTCACTGTTTAGCCAGCAAATGTACTGCTCGCCATGAAGCATTGATGTTCCCAGTTCAATTAAACATTTAGCATGTTCTTTGTTAGATGAATTAAATATAATGTGCTTACACCGTGAATGATTTATGCATATGCACTGTGTATTGGGCTTTTAAGATGGTTTTGTCTCAATCAAACACAGTTGGAACACATGATCATGGTTTCACCAACATTCTGCTGTACTAAAACTTCTGCAACATTTATAACTAGTAGAATATGCACCTAAAACAATTTGTATCTTATTCTAGAGTGTGTCTGTAAATTCCACAGATTCTCGCTTCGTTAATTACTTTGTGAGTGAGCTGTTATGATTTCCCTTGACTACCTGCCTCCGATTCTAATGTGCACTTACAGTAGTGTGGGTACCAGTTTCGGCATTTTGATGTCACTTCGCCGTTACTGTCAAGAATTTTACACAATGGGAGCAGATTTTACGTCAAAAGGACATAATGACATACACGACATCCCGTGGGTACCAGTTTCGTCGAACATCTCATTCCAAAGTCATGGGCATTAATATGGAGTTGGTCCCCCCTTTGCTGAAATAACAGCCGCCACTCTTCTGGAAAGGCTTTCCATTAGATGTTGGAACATTGCTGCTATAACAGTCTCCACTCTTCTGGGAAGGCTTTCCATTAGATGTTGGAACATTGCTGCTATAACAGCCGCCACTCTTCTGGGAAGGCTTTCCATTAGATGTTTGAACATTGCTGCTATAACAGTCTCCACTCTTCTGGGAAGGCTTTCCACCAGATGTTGGAACATTGCTACGGGGGCTTCCATTCCGCCACAAGCATTAGTGAGGTCAGGCACTGGTGTTGGGCGATTAGGCCTGGCTCGCAGTTGGCTTTCCAATTCATCCCAAAGGTGTTCGACGGGGTTGAGGTCAGGGCTTTGTTTAGGCTAGTCAAGTTCTTCCACACCGATCTTGACAAACCAGGGTCATCCGGGTTTGGCCTGGGGTAGGCCGGCATTGTAAATAAGAATTTGTTCGTAACTAACTTGCGTAGTTAAATAAAGGTTAAATTAAATTTTAAAACATTTAAATTTAAAATAATTGTTAATGGCATTGTCATGTTTCAACAGGAAAGGACCTTCCCCAAACTGTGTTAAGCATTTAGATTTCCCTTCACTAGAACCAAGGGACCTAGCCCGAACCATGAAAAACTATTATTTCTCCTCCACCAAAGTTCACAGTTGGCATTGAAGCAAGTAGCGTTCTCCTGGCAAACCAGATTTGTCCGTCGGACTGCCAGATGATGAAGTATGATTCATCACTCCAGAGAACGCCTTTCCACTACTCCAGAGTCCAATGGTGGTGAGCTTTACACCACTCCAGCTGACGCTTGGCATAGCATATGGTGATCTTAGGCTCATGTGCAGCTGCTTGGCCATGGAAATCCATTTCCCGACAAACAGTTATTGTCTCGTTGTTCTGACGTTGTTCCAGAGGCAGTTTTGAACTTGATAGTGAGTATTGCTACCAAGGACAGACGGTTTTTACGTGCTACTTTCTTCAGCAGTCCCATTCTGTGAGCTTGTGTGGCCTACCACTTCACGGCTGAGCCATTGTAGCGAATAGATTCCATTTCACAATAACAGCACTTACAGTTGACCAGGGCAGCTCTAGCAAGGCAGAAATTTACCGAACTGACTTGTTGGAAAGGCAGCATCTTATGACGCTGCCCTGTTGAAAGTCACTGAGCTCTTCAGTAAGGCCATTCTACTGCCAATGTTTGTCTATGGAGATTGCATGGCTGGGTGCTCGATTATATCCACCTGTCAGCAACGGGTGTGGCTGAAATAGCCGAATCCACTAATTGGAAGCCGTGTCCACATACTTTTGCTATGCGTATTTATAAGACAATTTGACCAGTGAAGGTCATTCTTCACACAGTTGGTGACCGGAACAGGGACAGGTCCATGAAGAAAGCCTGTAATGGGATGTGAGCTCAGGGGATGAGGAAAGGGTCAAGATAGACCTTCAGAGATAAACGGATAATAGATGTGTTTCCCAAATGGCACCCTATATAGTATATATATATATATATATATAGTGGCACCCTATAACTTTATAGTGCACTACTTTTGACCAAAGTCCATGGGGTGCTGGTTAACAGTAGTGCACTACAGTATATAAGAAATAGGGTGCCATTCGGGAAATAGTGGAGAACTCACCATTGCTGGTATCCTTGAGGTACACTCTGCCCAAGATCAAGGGCAGTGGTGCTTCATTGAAAATCTATACTGCCCTACCAGGCAAAAAGGCAGTAACTGCTCATAACATGGAACTGAGAAAAATGGCTTGGTTTCACAGTAACTTTATACACGACCCCCATTTTCCTTAAAAACACAATAGAGGCAGGATTTTTTTATTTTACCTTTATTTAACTAGGCAAGTCAGTGAAGAACAAATTCTTATTTTCAATGACAGCCTAGTGGGTTAACTGCCTGTTCAGGGGCAGAACGACAGATTTGGACCTTGTCAGCTTAGGGGTTTGAACTTGCAACCTTCTGGTTACTAGTCCAACACTCTAACTACTAGGCTACCCTGCCACCCCAGACAAGGATACTTGTCCACCTGATTAAGTATGTATTTAATGTAGCAAACATGACATTAACTCATTTTTGACCAAATTAGCAGTTACTGCCTTTTTTCTTGGTAGGGCAGTATAGTCATCTTCATACTCTACCAATCCTGTCATATTGGTTGCTCAATTTGATCTCATTAGGGTGCTTGGTTGTAGGTCCTGCTGTCAATTAAGCCTACCCAATTAACTAGGGTAGGTGTTTTAAATGTATCCCCTCTCCCCCAAAAAACACACTGTTCAACAAACTGCTATGATTTCACCTAGTAGAGGTTAGAAGATTCAACAGAATGCGGATGAATCGTTCAGTACATTTCTCTTGTTAATGCCTTTTTTTGCATAAGGTCTTGAAAGAGTCCATGCGCAAGTCTTTAAGGTTTCTGAGCTGCAGGTAGGACAAATAAGAAAGAGATCAATTTGAAGGAAGAATCAAACAGAATAGTCTTAAGAGAATGAGAAGCCAGAGGTGAACAAATTGTGTGATGTTATTTTCCCTGAATATGATGGTGTTCTGAAACGAAAAAAAAAAGGCCAAAGCTACCTTTCATTTTAGAGTAACATAATTAAAACACGCAGCTAATTATTGCCATTTAAGGCACACATTGTCATCCTGTAGAGCTCAGTAATCATTGCTGAGGGATTTCAGGAGGAAAACAAATATGTCATTCTGAAACCACATTGAATCATTCCTTGGAGCCAGATGAAAAATTAAGACTGTGAACAATAACACAGGTTTAATTTGAATATTTCTAGAGAGACTGCGGCCGCATCCCAAATGCTACCCTGTTCCCTATAAAGTGCACTACTTGACTTATTACTCATAGGGCCCTGGTCAAAAGGTGATACATAGGGAATAGGGTGTCATTTGCGACACACCCTGTGAGGTACTGTACCCCGGAGTGATTCATCCTTAATCATGTATTTACCATTTTGAATAAGTAGTGTGTGTTTATTTTGGGGTAATAGACATCAAAATAAATGTATAGAGGACAGTTAGATGATTCAGGGAAAATGAATACAGCCACAATGAGATTGGAAAAACTGCATTGATAGATAGAAAATGAATACAGCCACAATGAGATTGGAAAAGCTGCATTGATAGATAGAAAATGAATACAGCCACAATGAGATTGGAAAAGCTGCATTGATAGATAGAAAATGATTGGAGGACTTGTGGAGTTCTTAGAGCAGTGTACGATGCAACAAACACAGACATATATTGGGGGACACACAATACACACACACACATACATACATACACACGTACACACATACATACACACGTACACACACACATACATACACACACAGTACACACACACACATACACACATACACAATACACACACACACACACACACACACACACGTACACACACAATACACACACACACATACACAATACACACACACACACGTACACACACACACATACATACATACACACACAATACACACACACACACACACACACACACATACACACACACGTACACACACACACATACATACACACACAATACACACACACACTGATTGATTTGCGTCCCCTATCACAGCACCAAGTTGAGAAGAGCTGGAGGTTAGGACCTCCTTGACAGATTTAAAAAAATAAAACATGGGTTATTTTTATTTATTTTTATTTTTTATTTCACCTTTATTTAACCAGGTAGGCTAGTTGAGAACAAGTTCTCATTTACAACTGCGACCTGGCCAAGATAAAGCGTAGCAATTCGACACATACAACACAGAGTTACACATGGAGTAAACAAAACATACAGTCAATAATACAGTAGAACAAAAGAAAACAAAAAGTCTATATACAGGGAGTGCAAATTAGGTAAGTTAAGGAAATAAATAGGCCATGGTGGCGAAGTAATTACAATATAGCAATTAAACACTGGAATGGTAGATCGGCAGAAGATGAATGTGCAGGTAGAGATACTGGGGTGCAAAGGAGCAAAATAAATAAATAAATACCAGTATGGGGATGAGGTAGGTAGATAGATGGGCTGTTTACAAATAGGCTAAGTACAGGTGCAGTGATCTGTAAAATGCTCTGACAGCTGGTGCTTAAAGCTAGTGAGGGAGATGTGAGTCTCCAGCTTCGGAGATTTTTGCAATTCGTTCCAGTCATGGGCAGCAGAGAACTGTAAGGAAAGATGACCAAAGGAGGAATTGGCTTTGGGGGTGACCGGTGAGATATACCTTCTGGAGCGCGTGCTACGAGTGGGTGCTGCTATGGTGACCAGTGAGCTGAGATAAGGCGGGGCTTTACCTAGCAGAGACTTGTAGATTACCTGTAGCCAGTGGGTTGGGCAACGAGTATGAAGCGAGGGCCAACCAACGAGAGCGTACAGGTCGCAATGGTAGGTAGTGTATGGGGCTTTGGTGACAAAACGGATGGCACTGTGATAGACTGCATCCAGTTTGTTGAGTAGAGTGTTGGAGGCTATTTTATAGATGACATCACCGAAGTCGAGGATCGGTAGGATGGTCAGTTTTACGAGGGTCAGTTTTACGAGGGTATGTTTGGCAGCATGAGTGAAGGATGCTTTGTTGCGATATAGGAAGCCAATTCTAGATTTAACTTTGGATTGGAGATGTTTGATATGGGTCTGGAAGGAGAGTTTACAGTCTAACCAGACACCCAGGTATTTGTAGTTGTCCACGTATTCTAAGTCAGAGCCGTCCAGAGTAGTGATGCTGTACGGGCGAGCAGGTGCGGGCAGCGATCGGTTGAAGAGCATGCATTTAGTTTTACTTGCGTTTAAGAGCAGTTGGAGGCCACGGAAGGAGAGTTGTATGGCATTGAAGCTCGTCTGGAGGTTAGTTAACACAGTGTCCAAGGAGGGGCCAGAAGTATACAGAATGGTAACTGGAATATGTGGACCTCTAATTAGTTCACAAACGTAATATATATTTTATGAGCTCAAATGAGATATCTGGTTGGATCGTGTTCTATTGATGAGATGTTAATGTGTTTTTATTGAGCCTTGGAGGACAAATCATCTTCAACAAAAGTTGATTGTTTCACATTATAACGGTCACGTTGATGTCCTCCAATTCCAACGTTTTCTACTTAACAACACTGAACACTGCAGCCAAGATTACTAGTGTGGATATGCCATTGTAACCCATCGTTTGGAGGGTTGGGAGAGTGGAACATTGACTATATGAAAAATTAAGAACAGACTAAGGCAGCATACAGGAGCTCATAAAATGTGACTTTATTCTCAGGAAGCAACTAGCATCTCAATCACGTCACATAACAGACACGACAGGCATGACTAATTAATGATAATCACTTCTAATGTTCAGTCTTATTATATTTATTGAAGAAATGTCTTCGCTAGGATTGATGTAATGAACAGATTAACTACCAGTTTTCACAAATACTTTTTTCCACATAAAATTTTGGATGTTTTGGATTATAAGTGTACCTCAAGGAAAATGTTGTATAGTTCCTGTAGACGTGAGTCATCCAACTATACATTTCCTTGTAGTTTCATTTGAAGTCTACACATTCATTTACAATTGATAGAAATACTTCCAATGGTACATAATACAAGGTATTCATATAATTTGAATAATTTTTAAAGTGCTCATATTATTGATATTTTATTTGTCACAGGTGCCGATTATAACGCTGTAGAATTAACCGGGAAATGATTGCTTACGAATCCTTCCCAACGATGGAGTTCAAAAATAACAGTAATAAGAAAAATAGAAGAAGTACACAAGAAGGGAGGTATATACAGGAAGTACCAGTACCAGATCTATGTGGAGCTGTATACAGGAAGTACCAGTACCAGATCAATGTGGAGCTATATACAGGAAGAACCAGTACCAGATCAATGTGGAGCTATATACAGGGAGTACCAGTACCAGATCAATGTAGAGCTATATACAGGAAGTACCAGTACCAGATCAATGTGGAGCTATATACAGGAAGGACCAGTACCAGATCAATGTGGAGCTATATACAGGAAGTACCAGTACCAGATCAATGTGGAGCTATATACAGGAAGTACCAGTACCAGAGCAGTTTTACTCAACAGGACTCATTGTAGCATATTACTAAGAATTTGAAAAATTCAGATCATTAGAATAGTTTACTAAGATGTGGGCTTATACTACTCTGGCTCCTTGCTGTCCTTTGAATCTATGTTAGTGACTCATCTTTGAGATTGCATTTTCTCTAGTTTTGAATAAACTTCATACGTGTCATTCTGATTGGACTGTAATTCTCAGAGACGGCTAAATCTAGCTTAATGAGACATTCTTAGCCAAGATTTATGAAAAGTAAATCTCACAAGTAGTATTGAAATTAGCATACATGAGGAGTAGGCTTACAATGTCAAATTTTTCCCTCATTTGCATCTACAATGTGGTTCCTACTTCGTATGAGTTGGGATTCTGTGATAGCCAGTATTGTTGACTGGCAGTGATTGCTGTTTGGTGTTTTTTCAATTCACCTGGAAGTTTCTGGAAACATACAGTAAAAGAAACCCCGGACAAAAGACCTAGGCGAGGGGTCAAAGGTATGCATCACGAACACATATACCCACTCCAGGTAGGATATAACAATTCTCCCCACAGACAATGCTAACCTTCGTTTTCAACATTCTGTCGCAGGGCATTATTCAGATGCGATGTGCGCTGCTCCAAAGCAATTTGTTCTCTGTCTTTTCTGATGTTGTAAAACACAGAGCAGTTAATATGCTCTAACCTTCCCCCAGCCCTCCCTCCCACTTTCCCTCCCTTCCTCAATCCTACAGATTGAACAGCCCAGGCAGTCAGGGCAGTAGGTATTGTGATTCCCATAAAGAGGGTGTCATGATTGAAATTAATACAATATATCAAGCATTACAAAGACTTCCATTACACCATGGCTGAAATAAGCCTCCCCTCACTCCCACGAGCCGCTAACGTGATCCAACCCAACATTAATCCTGCCTTGAATATAATTTAGAGGAGTTTTTCGTTCCCTTACCGTTTGAGAATTCTCTCGGAGACAGCGCCAGGGTTCAGGGTTCAACTGTGAGGACGTCTGAGAAGATGCATTACAGCTCCTCCCTACACCCACATGCTCCGAGGGAACCAACCATGCCAATCTGGGGTGTTATCTGGCTGCGGTGACCCAGGATGGGTGAGGTGTGTGTGTGTGGGGTGGTTACGTGTATTTGTGGCTTCCCGTCTGCTGTGCTGGTGCATTCAGGGAGAGAGAGGCTCTGCATGCTTTGTCATGCTTGTCTGAAAAGACTCAGGTTCAGTGTTAGAGAGGATTCACCTGTTTCCTTAGTGTGGTAGGGATTACAAAGATCTCTTCTATCATCTCCCTTGTTCGCCTTCTCAAACATGATTGTTGCCTGAACTAATCCGTGTTTGTTCTGAATATGGCCTGATTATTGTTCCAACCCCTTTGTTACTACTGTACAGTAAATACCTCATGGTGTGAAGTGGATCCATTACTTGAACTGGAAAGCACGATGTTATGGTTGTTTAATGGCAGACGGACACAAGACACATTTACCCATTCAATAAAACAAACTATACTGTCAACTGTCGTATGCTTACGAGGGCTATGTTTTTGTCGCTGTTTTCCACAGAGATCGACAAGGAGAGTTGTGGGGATCCTGGTACGCCCCTCTATGGAATAAGGGAAGGGGACAGCTTCCTGAATGGGGGCATCCTGCGCTTCGAGTGTCAGTTTGGGTTTGAACTCATCGGGGAGAGGACCATAGCATGCCAGAACAACAACCAGTGGTCGGCCAACATCCCCATGTGCATTTGTGAGTATGAACATCTACATCACATCCATTGTCTGTGATTGTTCGTCTTATTTTTTCATCAAAATGTGTCTGAATCCCAAGTGGCACTACTTTTTACCAGAGCCCTCTGGGCACTATACTAAACTGAACAAAAATACAAACGCAACATGCAACAAAAACAAAGATTTTACTGAGTTGCAGTTCATCTTTGGGCTCCCGAGTGGCGCAGCGGTCTAAGGCACTGCATCTCAGTGCTAGAGGCGTCACTACAGACGCCCTGGTTCGAATCAAGGCTGTATCACAACCGGCCGTGATTGGGAATCCCATAGGGCGTTCGCACAATTGGCTCAGCGGCGTCCGGGTTTGGCTGGTGTAGGCCCTCATTGTAAATAAGACTTTGTTCTTAACTGACTTGCTGATTTAAATAAAGATTTAAATAAAAATGTATATAAGGAAATCATTCAATTGAAAGGCCCTAATCTATGGATTTCACATGACTGGGAATGCAGATATGCATCTGTTGTTCACAGATACCTTAAATAAAAAGGTAGGGGCGTGGATCAGAAAACCAGTCTGTATCTGGTGTGACCACCATTTGACTCATGCAGTGCAACACATCTCCTTTGCATAGAGTTGAATAGGGCTGTTGATTGTGCCCTGTGGAATGTTGTCCCACTCCTCTTCAATGGCTGTGCGATGTTGCTGTATATTGGCGGGAGTTGGAACACGCTGTCATACACTTCGATCCAGAGCATCCCAAATAATACGCAAGCCATGGAAGAGCTGGGACATTTACAGGAGTTGTGTACAGATTCTTGCGACATGGGGCGGTGTA
Source organism: Oncorhynchus mykiss (assembly GCF_057628025.1). Taxonomy (NCBI): domain Eukaryota; kingdom Metazoa; phylum Chordata; class Actinopteri; order Salmoniformes; family Salmonidae; genus Oncorhynchus; species Oncorhynchus mykiss. The sequence goes on along the minus strand of NC_143039.1, from coordinate 70,986,646 downwards.
TTATCATGCTCAAACATGAGGTGATGGCAGGTGGATGAATGGCATGAAAATTTAACCATTTCTAAAAACATAATTCCACGTTGACATTATGAGCTATTGTGTGTAGCTCAGGGACACAACAAATCAATGTAATCCATGTTCAATTCAGGCTGTAACACAACACAGTGTGAAGAAAGTGAAGGGGTGTGAATACATTCTGAAGGCACTGTATGTACACAACAAAATATACAGCATGATAATGAATGTGCTGTCAGATATGACGGTATTTACAAATATAAAGTGGGCAGTGTCTTGGTAGAGTTTAGTGTCTTGGTAGAGGGTAGTGTCTTGGTAGATGGTAGTGTCTTGGTAGATGGTAGTGTCTTGGTAGAGTTTAGTGTCTTGGTAGATGGTAGTGTCTTGGTAGAGGGTAGTGTCTTGGTAGAGTTTAGTGTCTTGGTAGAGGTTAGTGTCTTGGTGTAGGGTAGTGTCTTGGTAGAGTGTAGTGTCTTGGTAGAGGGTAGTGTATTGGTAGAGGGTAGTGTCTTGGTAGATGGTAGTGTCTTGGTAGAGTTTAGTGTCTTGGTAGAGGGTAGTGTCTTGGTATAAGTTAGTGTCTTGGTAGAGGGTATTGTCTTGGTGGAGTTTAGTGTCTTGGTAGATGGTAGTGTCTTGGTAGAGTTTAGTGTCTTGGTAGAGGGTAGTGTATTGGTAGAGGGTAGTGTCTTGGTAGATGGTAGTGTCTTGGTATAAGTTAGTGTCTTGGTAGAGGGTATTGTCTTGGTGGAGTTTAGTGTCTTGGTAGATGGTAGTGTCTTGGTAGAGTTTAGTGTCTTGGTAGAGGGTAGTGTATTGGTAGATGGTAGTGTCTTGGTAGAGGGTAGTGTCTTGGTAGAGGGTAGTGTCTTGGTAGATGGTAGTGTCTTGGTATAAGTTAGTGTCTTGGTAGAGGGTATTGTCTTGGTGGAGTTTAGTGTCTTGGTAGATGGTAGTGTCTTGGTAGAGGTTAGTGTCTTGGTAGAGGTTAGTGTCTTGGTAGAGATTAGTGTCTTGGTAGAGGGTATTGTCTTGGTGGAATTAAGTGTCTTGGTAGATGGTAGTGTCTTGGTAGAGGGTAGTGTCTTGGTAGAGGGTAGTGTTTTGGTAGATGGTAGTGTCTTGGTATAAGTTAGTGTCTTGGTAGAGGGTATTGTCTTGGTGGAGTTTAGTGTCTTGGTAGATGGTAGTGTCTTGGTAGAGTTTAGTGTCTTGGTAGAGGGTAGTGTCTTGGTATAAGTTAGTGTCTTGGTAGAGGGTATTGTCTTGGTGGAGTTTAGTGTCTTGGTAGATGGTAGTGTCTTGGTAGAGTTTAGTGTCTTGGTAGAGGGTAGTGTATTGGTAGAGGGTAGTGTCTTGGTAGATGGTAGTGTCTTGGTAGAGGGTAGTGTCTTGGTAGATGGTAGTGTCTTGGTAGAGTTTAGTGTCTTGGTAGAGGGTAGTGTCTTGGTAGATGGTAGTGTCTTGGTAGAGGGTAGTGTCTTGGTAGATGGTAGTGTCTTGGTATAAGTTAGTGTCTTGGTAGAGGGTATTGTCTTGGTGGAGTTTAGTGTCTTGGTAGATGGTAGTGTCTTGGTAGAGTTTAGTGTCTTGGTAGAGGGTAGTGTATTGGTAGATGGTAGTGTCTTGGTAGAGGGTAGTGTCTTGGTAGAGGGTAGTGTCTTGGTAGATGGTAGTGTCTTGGTATAAGTTAGTGTCTTGGTAGAGGGTATTGTCTTGGTGGAGTTTAGTGTCTTGGTAGATGGTAGTGTCTTGGTAGAGGTTAGTGTCTTGGTAGAGGTTAGTGTCTTGGTAGAGATTAGTGTCTTGGTAGAGGGTATTGTCTTGGTGGAATTAAGTGTCTTGGTAGATGGTAGTGTCTTGGTAGAGGGTAGTGTCTTGGTAGAGGGTAGTGTTTTGGTAGATGGTAGTGTCTTGGTATAAGTTAGTGTCTTGGTAGAGGGTATTGTCTTGGTGGAGTTTAGTGTCTTGGTAGATGGTAGTGTCTTGGTAGAGTTTAGTGTCTTGGTAGAGGGTAGTGTCTTGGTATAAGTTAGTGTCTTGGTAGAGGGTATTGTCTTGGTAGAGGGTATTGTCTTGGTGGAGTTTAGTGTCTTGGTAGATGGTAGTGTCTTGGTAGAGTTTAGTGTCTTGGTAGAGGGTAGTGTATTGGTAGAGGGTAGTGTCTTGGTAGATGGTAGTGTCTTGGTAGAGGGTAGTGTCTTGGTAGATGGTAGTGTCTTGGTAGAGTTTAGTGTCTTGGTAGAGGGTAGTGTCTTGGTAGAGGGTAGTGTCTTGGTGTAGGGTAGTGTCTTGGTAGATGGTAGTGTCTTGGAAGAGTTTAGTGTCTTGGTAGAGGGTAGTGTCTTGGTAGAGGGTAGTGTCTTGGTAGATGGTAGTGTCTTGGTAGAGTTTAGTGTCTTGGTTGAGGTTAGTGTCTTGGTAGAGTTTAGTGTCTTGGTAGAGGGTAGTGTCTTGGTAGATGGTAGTGTCTTGGTAGAGTTTAGTGTCTTGGTAGAGGTTAGTGTCTTGGTAGAGATTAGTGTCTTGGTAGAGGGTATTGTCTTGGTGGAATTAAGTGTCTTGGTAGATGGTAGTGTCTTGGTAGAGGGTAGTGTCTTGGTAGAGGGTAGTGTCTTGGTAGATGGTAGTGTCTTGGTATAAGTTAGTGTCTTGGTAGAGGGTATTGTCTTGGTGGAGTTTAGTGTCTTGGTAGATGGTAGTGTCTTGGTAGAGGTTAGTGTCTTGGTAGAGGGTATTGTCTTGGTGGAGTTTAGTGTCTTGGTAGATGGTAGTGTCTTGGTAGAGGATAGTGTATTGGTAGAGGGTAGTGTATTGGTAGAGTTTGGTGTCTTGGTAGAGGGTAGTGTCTTGGTATAAGTTAGTGTCTTGGTAGAGGGTAGTGTCTTGGTAGAGGGTAGTGTCTTGGTAGAGTTTAGTGTATTGGTAGAGGGTAGTGTCTTGGTAGATGGTAGTGTCTTGGTAGAGGTTAGTGTCTTGGTAGAGGTTATTGTCTTGGTAGAGGTTAGTGTCTTGGTAGATGGTAGTGTCTTGTTAGAGGGTAGTGTCTTGGTAGAGGTTAGTGTCTTGGTAGATGGTAGTGTCTTGGTAGAGGGTAGTGTCTTGGTAGATGGTAGTGTCTTGGTAGAGGGTAGTGTCTTGGTAGAGGGTAGTGTCTTGTTAGAGGGTAGTGTCTTGGTAGAGGTTAGTGTCTTGGTAGATGGTAGTGTCTTGGTAGAGGGTAGTGTCTTGGTAGAGGGTAGTGTCTTGGTAGAGGGTATTGTCTTGGTGGAGTTTAGTGTCTTGGTAGATGGTAGTGTCTTGATAGAGGTTAGTGTCTTGGTATAGGGTAGTGTCTTGGTAGAAGTTAGTGTCTTGGTAGAGTGTATTGTCTTGTTAGAGGTTAGTGTCTTGGTAGAGGGTAGTGTCTTGGTAGAGGGTAGTGTCTTGGTAGATGGTAGTGTCTTGGTAGAGGGTAGTGTCTTGGTAGAGGGTAGTGTCTTGGTAGATGGTAGTGTCTTGGTCGAGGTTAGTGTCTTGGTAGAGGATAGTGTCTTGGTAGAGGGTAGTGTCTTGGTATAAGTTAGTGTCTTGGTAGAGGGTATTGTCTTGGTGGAGTTTAGTGTCTTGGTAGATGGTAGTGTCTTGGTAGAGTTTAGTGTCTTGGTAGAGGGTAGTGTATTGGTAGAGGGTAGTGTCTTGGTAGATGGTAGTGTCTTGGTAGAGGGTAGTGTCTTGGTAGATGGTAGTGTCTTGGTAGAGTTTAGTGTCTTGGTAGAGGGTAGTGTCTTGGTAGAGGGTAGTGTCTTGGTGTAGGGTAGTGTCTTGGTGTAGGGTAGTGTCTTGGTAGATGGTAGTGTCTTGGAAGAGTTTAGTGTCTTGGTAGAGGGTAGTGTCTTGGTAGAGGGTAGTGTATTGGTATAAGTTAGTGTCTTGGTAGAGTTTAGTGTCTTGGTAGAGGGTAGTGTCTTGGTAGATGGTAGTGTCTTGGTAGAGTTTAGTGTCTTGGTAGAGGTTAGTGTCTTGGTAGAGATTAGTGTCTTGGTAGAGGGTATTGTCTTGGTGGAATTAAGTGTCTTGGTAGATGGTAGTGTCTTGGTAGAGGGTAGTGTCTTGGTAGAGGGTAGTGTCTTGGTAGATGGTAGTGTCTTGGTATAAGTTAGTGTCTTGGTAGAGGGTATTGTCTTGGTGGAGTTTAGTGTCTTGGTAGATGGTAGTGTCTTGGTAGAGGTTAGTGTCTTGGTAGAGGGTATTGTCTTGGTGGAGTTTAGTGTCTTGGTAGATGGTAGTGTCTTGGTAGAGGATAGTGTATTGGTAGAGGGTAGTGTATTGGTAGAGTTTGGTGTCTTGGTAGAGGTTAGTGTCTTGGTAGATGGTAGTGTCTTGGTAGAGGGTAGTGTCTTGGTAGATGGTAGTGTCTTGGTAGAGGTTAGTGTCTTGGTAGAGGGTAGTGTCTTGGTAGATGGTAGTGTCTTGGTATAAGTTAGTGTCTTGGTAGAGGGTATTGTCTTGGTGGAGTTTAGTGTCTTGGTAGATGGTAGTGTCTTGGTAGAGGGTAGTGTCTTGGTAGAGGGTAGTGTCTTGTTAGAGGGTAGTGTCTTGGTAGAGGTTAGTGTCTTGGTAGATGGTAGTGTCTTGGTAGAGGGTAGTGTCTTGGTAGATGGTAGTGTCTTGGTAGAGGTTAGTGTCTTGGTATAGGGTAGTGTCTTGGTAGAAGTTAGTGTCTTGGTAGAGTGTATTGTCTTGTTAGAGGTTAGTGTCTTGGTAGAGGGTAGTGTCTTGGTAGAGGGTAGTGTCTTGGTAGATGGTAGTGTCTTGGTAGAGTGTATTGTCTTGTTAGAGGTTAGTGTCTTGGTAGAGGGTAGTGTCTTGGTAGAGGGTAGTGTCTTGGTAGATGGTAGTGTCTTGGTCGAGGTTAGTGTCTTGGTAGAGGATAGTGTCTTGGTAGATGGTAGTGTCTTGGTAGAGGGTAGTGTCTTGGTAGATGGTAGTGTCTTGGTAGAGTTTAGTGTCTTGGTAGAGGGTAGTGTCTTGGTAGAGGGTAGTGTCTTGGTGTAGGGTAGTGTCTTGGTAGATGGTAGTGTCTTGGTAGAGTTTAGTGTCTTGGTAGAGGGTAGTGTCTTGGTAGATGGTAGTGTCTTGGTAGAGTTTAGTGTCTTGGTAGAGGTTAGTGTCTTGGTAGAGATTAGTGTCTTGGTAGAGGGTATTGTCTTGGTGGAATTAAGTGTCTTGGTAGATGGTAGTGTCTTGGTAGAGGGTAGTGTCTTGGTAGAGGGTAGTGTCTTGGTAGATGGTAGTGTCTTGGTATAAGTTAGTGTCTTGGTAGAGGGTATTGTCTTGGTGGAGTTTAGTGTCTTGGTAGATGGTAGTGTCTTGGTAGAGGTTAGTGTCTTGGTAGAGGGTAGTGTCTTGGTAGAGGGTATTGTCTTGGTGGAGTTTAGTGTCTTGGTAGATGGTAGTGTCTTGGTAGAGGATAGTGTATTGGTAGAGGGTAGTGTATTGGTAGAGTTTGGTGTCTTGGTAGAGGGTAGTGTCTTGGTATAAGTTAGTGTCTTGGTAGAGGGTAGTGTCTTGGTAGAGGGTAGTGTCTTGGTAGAGTTTAGTGTATTGGTAGAGGGTAGTGTCTTGGTAGAGGGTAGTGTCTTGGTAGATGGTAGTGTCTTGGTATAAGTTAGTGTCTTGGTAGAGGGTATTGTCTTGGTGGAGTTTAGTGTCTTGGTAGATGGTAGTGTCTTGGTAGAGGGTAGTGTCTTGGTAGAGGGTAGTGTCTTGTTAGAGGGTAGTGTCTTGGTAGAGGTTAGTGTCTTGGTAGATGGTAGTGTCTTGGTAGAGGGTAGTGTCTTGGTAGATGGTAGTGTCTTGGTAGAGGTTAGTGTCTTGGTATAGGGTAGTGTCTTGGTAGAAGTTAGTGTCTTGGTAGAGTGTATTGTCTTGTTAGAGGTTAGTGTCTTGGTAGAGGGTAGTGTCTTGGTAGAGGGTAGTGTCTTGGTAGATGGTAGTGTCTTGGTAGAGTGTATTGTCTTGTTAGAGGTTAGTGTCTTGGTAGAGGGTAGTGTCTTGGTAGAGGGTAGTGTCTTGGTAGATGGTAGTGTCTTGGTCGAGGTTAGTGTCTTGGTAGAGGATAGTGTCTTGGTAGATGGTAGTGTCTTGGTAGAGGGTAGTGTCTTGGTAGATGGTAGTGTCTTGGTAGAGTTTAGTGTCTTGGTAGAGGGTAGTGTCTTGGTAGAGGGTAGTGTCTTGGTGTAGGGTAGTGTCTTGGTAGATGGTAGTGTCTTGGTAGAGTTTAGTGTCTTGGTAGAGGGTAGTGTCTTGGTAGATGGTAGTGTCTTGGTAGAGTTTAGTGTCTTGGTAGAGGTTAGTGTCTTGGTAGAGATTAGTGTCTTGGTAGAGGGTATTGTCTTGGTGGAATTAAGTGTCTTGGTAGATGGTAGTGTCTTGGTAGAGGGTAGTGTCTTGGTAGAGGGTAGTGTCTTGGTAGATGGTAGTGTCTTGGTATAAGTTAGTGTCTTGGTAGAGGGTATTGTCTTGGTGGAGTTTAGTGTCTTGGTAGATGGTAGTGTCTTGGTAGAGGTTAGTGTCTTGGTAGAGGGTAGTGTCTTGGTAGAGGGTATTGTCTTGGTGGAGTTTAGTGTCTTGGTAGATGGTAGTGTCTTGGTAGAGGATAGTGTATTGGTAGAGGGTAGTGTATTGGTAGAGTTTGGTGTCTTGGTAGAGGGTAGTGTCTTGGTATAAGTTAGTGTCTTGGTAGAGGGTAGTGTCTTGGTAGAGGGTAGTGTCTTGGTAGAGTTTAGTGTATTGGTAGAGGGTAGTGTCTTGGTAGAGGATGGTGTCTTGGTAGATGGTAGTGTCTTGGTAGAGGTTAGTGTCTTGGTAGATGGTAGTGTCTTGGTAGAGGTTAGTGTCTTGGTAGAGGTTATTGTCTTGGTAGAGGTTAGTGTCTTGGTAGAGGTTAGTGTCTTGGTAGATGGTAGTGTCTTGGTAGAGGGTAGTGTCTTGGTAGTGGGTAGTGTCTTGGTAGAGGGTATTGTCTTGGTGGAGTTTAGTGTCTTGGTAGATGGTAGTGTCTTGGTAGAGGTTAGTGTCTTGGTAGAGGGTAGTGTCTTGGTAGAGGTTAGTGTCTTGGTAGAGTGTATTGTCTTGTTAGAGGTTAGTGTCTTGGTAGAGGGTAGTGTCTTGGTAGAGGGTAGTGTCTTGGTAGATGGTAGTGTCTTGGTAGAGTGTATTGTCTTGTTAGAGGTTAGTGTCTTGGTAGAGGGTAGTGTCTTGGTAGAGTGTATTGTCTTGTTAGAGGGTAGTGTCTTGGTAGAGGTTAGTGTCTTGGTAGATGGTAGTGTCTTGGTAGATGGTAGTGTCTTGGTAGAGTGTATTGTGTTGGTAGAGGGTAGTGTCTTGTTAGAGGATAGTGTCTTGGTAGACTGTATTGTCTTGTTAGAGGGTAGTGTCTTGGTAGAGGTTAGTGTCTTGGTAAATGGTAGTGTCTTGGTAGATGGTAGTGTCTTGGTAGAGTGTATTGTCTTGGTACAGCGTAGTGTCTTGTCTCCCATATCAATATACAGTCTTGTCAGTGTCTTATCACTGCATTTCTGTAATCAAAACCAGTGATACCAGATCCCTGTAGATTATGATGTTGATACCATATTAACAGATGTTTCATCAGTTTCTGCTACATTCAGTTCCAGGCATTATGAAGTGCGTTTACGCCATCTTTTGTCTTTTTCCCCATCCCTCTCCTCTACAGTCCCATGCCTGTCCAACTTCACAGCGCCAATGGGTACAGTCCTATCACCCGACTACCCAGAAGGCTACAGCAACAACATGAACTGTGTGTGGCTGATCCTATCGGAACCCGGCAGCCGCATCCACCTTGCCTTCAACGACTTTGACCTGGAGGCGCCTTACGACTTCCTCACCGTGAAGGATGGCGAGCTGCTGGACGCCACCGTCCTGGGACGCTTCTCGGGGACCGAGTCCCCCTCCCACCTCGACAGTAACACTAACATACTGAGGCTGGAGTTCCAGGCCGACCACTCCATGGCCGGACGAGGGTTCAACATCACCTACAGCAGTAGGTTTCACCTTGATGTTGCGTTCTGTGCTGTCCTTCGTTTGATTTGACCATGTTAGTTGATTAGGGCTCAGTTCAGTTGAACCCATGTTGTGCTATTTCCATGGTTACTCTGCCATAAACCAAGTGCAATTGAGTTTGGCCCTTGGTAATGTTAGCTGTGGCCATTTCTTTCGTTTTGTGGCACCTTGTGGTGACTTTACAGTAATGACTATAGTCCTTGTATATTTTGTCCTGATTGTATCCTTATGATATTTGTCCTACCCTGGCCTATCTCAAATCTGTTTCAATTGTTTTTAGTTATCACGTAAGGGCTCAATCAATTTCCACCCAATCGACTTTGCCCTCACAGTTATGGTTATCCTTTTCAAAATGGCCTCATAACTGTTGCTTTCTGAAGGAGACGCAAAATGTCACGCCAATCCATCACTTCTGTCAAAAGAATGTGGGGGAAAAAAGAGGCCATGAAATCTTTTGTGCAAATAAGGCCCAAGTCATTAGGAACAATTGTAGGAGCTGGCCTTTCTGATGGACAACCAAACTCCATGTTATTTTAGTAAGGTACTGTCAGTGACATGATTGAGCAATGTTGCACTGATGTTATGTTCGACTGGGGGGCTTTCTGTCTCAAGACATCCATCAGTCAGTCAGTCTGACTTGACCTGCGAGGCTATGGTAACAAGAGTTTAAGGCCAATTTACTTGGAAGACATCTTCCTGCAGGGATTAAATCCCCTCTACGCTTCATAAAGTTCTGAAAAAATTGCTTTGAGGTCACTAGCACTACACCCTTTAGGGGAAAGTGGTTGTTTTCATGTCGTGAAGTGCCCTGGACTATCGTCTTGAGTCTCTTAATGCTTAACGCTAGAGCCCTTTCAACTTCACTTTTGTTACGAGGTCTATGCTCAATCTATGCTGGTGTCACTAGAAGTGAAGTGTTGGCTTCTGTTTGTCTTTACAATCCTACTCTAGATTTGAGCAACCAACTCAGACCATAACTATCCTCGCCCCAACCGCTCAGTCATCTCAAATGTAAAAATTAGGGATAGATTGTACCGAATAAACTCACCCCACAGCATGAAATGTCACCAATGACGCCATTTAATCAGATGAGTTTCCGTGGCACAACTTGTTTGTAGGTTTTCAAGCTAGCAGTTACATGGGTGTACGATCAGAAGATCATTGGTTGGAGCCCAGTAAGGTGACAGGGACAGACAAGGAAGATCATTGGTTGGAGCCCAGTAAGGCGACAGGGACAGACAAGAAAGATCATTGGTTGGAGCCCAGTAAGGCGACAGGGACAGACAAGGAGGCAAATCAGTTAGCAGTACGGTTACATCTGGCAAAGCGAAATGAAAACATTTGTGTTTTCAGCGTTCGGCCACAACGAGTGTCCCGACCCAGGCGTCCCGATAAATGCGAGGCGCTTCGGGGACAACTTCCAACTGGGCAGCTCCATCTCAGTGATCTGTGAGGACGGCTTCATCAAGACCCAGGGCTCCCAGACCATCACCTGTGAGCTGGAAAACGGCAAGGTGATGTGGAGCGGACCCATCCCTAAATGTGAAGGTAATTATCCTGCTCTTCCTGGGGAGAGGAGAGACTGGGTGTGTTTGTGTTGGGTGTGTGTAGGTGTGTGCGTGTGTGAGTGCATGTTTGTGTGTGTGTGCCTACGTGTACATGTGCACGTCCGTACATGCATGTATTTTAGGGTAATTACCCTGTTCCTGACACAGACAAAAGTCTAAGTGAGTGTAAGCGGATTGCATACTAGAGGACACTCACCTGTGTGTTGTAGGATACTAGAGGACACTCACCTGTGTGTTGTAGGATACTAGAGGACACTCACCTGTGTGTTGTAGGATACTAGAGGACACTCACCTGTGTGTTGTAGGATACTAGAGGACACTCACCTGTGTGTTGGAGGATACTAGAGGACACTCACCTGTGTGTTGGAGGATACTAGAGGACACTCACCTGTGTGTTGGAGGATACTAGAGGACACTCACCTGTGTGTTGTAGGATACTAGAGGATACTCACCTGTGTGTTGGAGGATACTAGAGGACACTCACCTGTGTGTTGGAGGATACTAGAGGACACTCACCTGTGTGTTGTAGGATACTAGAGGACACTCACCTGTGTGTTGTAGGATACTAGAGGACACTCACCTGTATTTTGTAGGATACTAGAGGACACTCACCTGTGTGTTGGAGGATACTAGAGGATACTCACCTGTATGTTGTAGGATACTAGAGGACACTCACCTGTGTGTTCGAGGATACTAGGGAAGGCTTAGGGACACCTGGGGATTCGGGACAGAAAACAAGGGTACTGTAGGCCAAGCAGTCACCTTCAATCTGTCTTTCTGTCAGTCATTCACCCTGCACCTTATGTCCCTGATGCTGTGGTGACATCACTCAGATGGAGAAGGAATAAAGAGCCTCATGTTAGCATGTACAGTACGCTGTATGATGCTGTTTGCCAGATTAGATCATCAAGCAGGGCATTTGGAGTTATTTAAAACTCTCTCTCTTAAAAATCTCTCTCCCCCCTCCCCTCCATAGCCCCCTGTGGAGGCCACTTCTCCTCTCCCAGTGGGGTAATCCTGTCCCCAGGGTGGCCTGGATACTATAAAGGTTCCCTCAGCTGTGAGTGGGTCATCGAGACCGAGCCCGGACGCTCCATCAAGATCACCTTTGACAAGTACTTGTCCATTATATCATTAAAGTTGTTCAATGTATTCTATTTTATTCTATTAGCATTCCCAAACTGTTGAGTATGGAGAATGGATTTCTGCATCAATGAATACACCCATAATGGAATCTTATTGCTTATTTATTGTATATTTATAAAGTCTTCTTTGAAAGTGTTTTTTAGTGCAGTAGTAGATTCAATCAAAGTTTATGCAACTGTAGCACTGACTATGTATTATCACAAGTAAATAAAATGTGTATATTTCATAATTCCTCTTCTGTCATTGGTCCAGGTTTCAGACAGAGCTGGGCTATGACTTCCTGGAGATCCACGATGGGCCCAACCTGCTCTCTCCTCTGGTCGGCTCATTCAACGGTACCCAGGTGCCCCAGTTCCTGTTCAGTAGTACTAACCACCTGTACATGCTCTTCACCACCGACAACAGCCGCTCCAACAGTGGATTTAAGATCATCTATGAGAGTAAGTCTAGTGTAGTGACCCAGGTGTTCCTTGTCAGATCATCTACCATAGTACTAGTCTAGTGTAGTGACCCAGGAGTTCCTGGTCAGATCATCTACCATAGTACTAGTCTAGTGTAGTGACCCAGGTGTTCCTGGTCAGATCATCTACCATAGTACTAGTCTAGTGTAATGACCCAGGTGTTCCTGGTCAGATCATCTACCATAGTACTAGTCTAATGTAATGACCCAGGTGTTCCTGGTCAGATCATCTACCATAGTACTAGTCAAGTGTAATGACCCAGGTGTTCCTGGTCAGATCATCTACCATAGTACTAGTCAAGTGTAATGACCCAGGTGTTCCTGGTCAGATCATCTACCATAGTACTAGTCTAGTATAGTGACCCAGGTGTTCCTGGTCAGATCATCTACCATAGTACTAGTCTTATGTAGTGACCCAGGTGTTCCTGGTCAGATAATTTACCATAGTACTAGTCTAGTATAGTGACCCAGGAGTTCCTGGTCAGATCATGTGGTCAGAACAAACTCTACCCATACTTTTAGCTCTAACTCTGATTTCAAATTGTTTAAGCTTCCTATTCCCTGTATGAGACGTTTGATGATGTTGACCCCATAATATTTTAATCTTCAGGCGTGACTGTGGACACCTACTCCTGCCAGGACCCGGGCTTCCCGGTCAACGGGTTGCGTTACGGTCAAGACTTCACCATCGGTTCGACTGTGTCGTTCGGCTGTGACCCTGGATACAGGCTAAGCCACGAGGAACCTCTGGTCTGTGAGAAAAACCACTGGTGGAGCCACCCTCTGCCCACCTGTGATGGTACGAACCAGTTCAAACCAGTTTAAATCATTTCCAAACCGAGTGACTTTCAGGTGACTTTCAGGTGCAGGGTACATTAGGCTAAGTCATGAACTGCGGAAGCATTCACAGTCTGCAGGTCTCTGTTTATTTTTCATGGTATGGACAGTAGCCATGGTGACCAAGGTTGTGGCAGAATCCTATTAGCCTGTTTACCAGATGTGTTTGTTCCTCACATGTCGTGGTCGTTGTGGTGCTGAACACATAATACATGGGCTAAAGTAGTTTGTATAGTACATATCTGACCACCAGGTTAGTGATCTAGTCTAGATCTGGGCTTTCCATAGTACATATCTGACCACCAGGTTAGTGATCTAGTCTAGATCTGGGCTTTCCATAGTACATATCTGACCACCAGGTTAGTGATCTAGTCTAGATCAGGGCTTTCCGTGGTACATATCGGACCACCAGGTTAGTGATCTAGTCTAGATCAGTGCTCTCCATCATACATATCTGACCACCAGGTTAGTGATCTAGTCTAGATCTGGGCTTTCCATAGTACATATCTGACCACCTGGTTAGTGATCTAGTCTAGATCTGGGCTTTCCATAGTACATATCTGACCACCAGGCTAATGCTCTGTTCCTGGAGAACTACCATCCTGTAGGTTATCTAGCTCACCTGATTCAAAAAATTAGCTGGTTGATAAGCTGAATACGCTGAATCAGGTCAGTTACAGCTGGGGTTGGACTGAAAACCTACAGGAGGGTGGTTCTCCAGGAACAGGGTTGGAGTTAAAACCTACAGGAGGGTCGCTCTCCAGGAACAGGGTTGGAGTGAAAACCTACAGCACGGTAACTCTCCAGGAACAGGGTTGTTGTGAAAACCTACAGGAGGGTGGCTCTCCAGGAACAGGGTTGGAGTTAAAACATACAGGAGGGTCGCTCTCCAGGAACAGGGTTGGAGTGAAAACCTACAGCACGGTAACTCTCCAGGAACAAGGTTGTTGTGAAAACCTACAAGGGGGTGGCTCTCCAGGAACAGGGTTGGTGTGAAAACATACAGGAGGGTAGCTCTCCAGGAACAGGGTTGGAGTGAAAACCTACAGGAGGGTCGCTCTCCAGGAACAGGGTTGGTGTGAAAACCTACAGGAGGGTAGCTCTCCAGGAACAGTTTTGGAGTTAAAACCTACAGGAGGGTCGCTCTCCAGGAACAGGGTTGGAGTTATAACCTACAGGAGGGTCGCTCTCCAGGAACAGGGTTGGAGTGAAAACCTACAGGAGGGTAGCTGTCCAGGAACAGGAGGGTTTCTCTCTAGGGCATCTTGAGCTTTCAAATCTTGAGCTATCAAATCTTGAGCTATCAAATCACGAGCTTTCAAATCTTATTAAATCTTGAGCTTTCAAATCTTATCAAATCTTGAGCTATCAAATCTTGAGTTATCAAATTTTGAATAATCACTTTCAACAGGCCTCGATTAGTTTAAATATTCTCTCATATGATATGATGCCAAAGATAACGCCAAACTGCCTATTGACAAAACCAATGAAGGATTGAATTGTGTTTTTGTGTTTTAGCCTACAAGAGTGGTTGTTCAATACTTGAGTCAATGACAGTTCATGTAAATTGGCTGCCTGGTGAAAGAGAATCAGCCCAGTGACTCTGGGACTGACAAAACCTTTTAGCGTGTTCGTCTCTCCGTGTTTAGATTTCAGAGATCTATTTTCTTGTCCAGGGAGAAAGCTAAACTGAGACAATGCAATTCAATGCCAGGCCATTAGGCTGTATGTGCAGGTGAATCACAGAGGCAATTTGCTGTGATGGCTGCTTGGCCTGATAGGAACTGATCTCCTCACCAGATTAGGGATCCGGGAGCACCTTTTACCTGCGCTATAGCTTGTCATCTCACCTCACCTGCCTCCTGCTATGACTCTGAAGGCTTTTATGCATGCATTGGGGGTAAGAGGGAGGGGGTGGAGGGTTGGGGAAGCTGACCTAAGTGGAATAGTGGGGAACTCCATGCCAGGGCATGCAAATGAGGGTCCTGATGTGCTGAAATGTTGATATTCTGGGTTCTTCGATATGGAAATTGAGGGCACAGCATGTCAAAATGAAACATATTCTTCAGTTCTTTTCTTGCTCAGAGAGTGAGAGATATAGAGAGTGAGTGAGAGATATAGAGAGTGAGAGAGAGAGAGGGAGAGGGAGAGGGAAGGGGAAAGAGAGACAGAGAGAGAGAGAGACAGAGAGAGAGAGAGAGAGAGAGAGAGAGAGAGAGAGAGAGAGAGAGAGAGAGAGAGGGAGGAACAGAATAAGATCAATGTAGTTGTCCACATTTCCCTGTACGATAAGGCTTTGTATTAAGTGCTTAATACAAAGCCTATTAGGTTGCTCCATTCATTATTGATACAGAACTGCATCTGTCTGGGACAGATAAGTACTAGTGCATGCTGAGAAGGAAGAGAGGAGAGGTTGAGAGGAGGAAGAGAATAAGAGAGGTTTCACTTCCTCAATCTCCCTCAGAGTTACAGAACAACGTCACATCAGATAAAACGTGCCAAACTGACTTCGCTTTACACTGAGAGTTACTGTTTGTCCATGATTTAACATGGCTGTCGTAGCTCCCTTAAGGAAGACACTTAACCCCTCAATCTGCTCCAAGAGTTCCTGCATCGCTGACGCTGTGCTTCCGCCAGCTCGGGTTGTTTGTGTGGCTCAGAGGGTTGAGTTAACCTTTTACTGCAGTGGGCTAAATCAGGGTCACACAGAGTGTTTCTTGGTAGCCTTGAACACATCTACTTTAAAACAGAGGTGTACACGTCACACACAATTATGGGATTGAAAAAAAGAAGACACCTCTAACATGTCAGAAATAGAGTTGAAATATATTACACTTTCGTATACAGAAGACTGAAATATAACAAAACTGTTTGACATAGAAACACTGGCATATATCTGTTCTCTGCAAAAACATGAACAATAAAGTGTTTCACCCTCTTTGTTCCCCAGCGTTGTGTGGAGGGGACGTGCGAGGGCCCGGCGGCACCATCCTGTCTCCTGGATATCCTGAGATGTATCCCAGCTCACTCAACTGTACCTGGACTGTGGAGGTCAGCCATGGCAAAGGTAAGCCTTGGTTAGCTTAGCGTCCTCCCTGAGATCCTTTCTCTATTGGTCTAGATTGGCAAAGGTAAGCCTTGGTTAGCTTAGCGTCCTCCCTGAGATCCTTTCTCTATTGGTCTAGATTGGCAAAGGTAAGCCTTGGTTAGCTTACCTCCCGTCCCTATTGGTCGAGAATGGGTCATCCATGTCTGGAATTAGCCAACAACATAGGTGATGACTTCTAAATTAAGTTTGAGAATATATATTGAATGTTCCTAGGTAGCTGACACTCGACTTATATTCTGCCTATAATCACACAATGTTCTCATGGTACTACAAACCTGAAGTGTTTTTTGTGGAATGTGACCCATCATAACTCTTGTTGACATAGACAGCTATTCCGTCTGCAGATATATAACATATACAAATGACAGACAAACAATACGCACAAATGTTGATACTGTAGAATTATATATGAACTAATAAACTGAAAAATTGACTCCTATTCACTTTATCAGCAGCTTGGTGAAAGGCATTGTGGGACATGAATACTGATTCACTATAGGTCCTCTTCCCAGCCCAGCCCATCTCTCTGAAATATCATTATAATACAAGGCTCTGGGTGGAGAATGAAAATTCTTTGGAATTTTAATTTCCCCATGTCTGCAAAGATATTCAATATGGACGACCATTATGTTTCTCTGAATAATCACTGCAAATTGAAATGCAGTCTCTCTATCATCCCCCTCCTTCAAGAAAAGAAAACCCAGAGCCCTGTTTTTATATGAACTGACCTCAACTTTGAATGTAATGAGATTAAGTCCACTCTCTATCTCCACTTGGCTTTTCTCCTCTCAGATTAAGCCGCCGTTTCATTGAATTTGATAATTTAATCAGGGGAGGCTGACAGGTAGCTTGAACCATAGTATTGGCTGTTCTCCTCTGGACTTGGCTTATTATTGGCTGTGCACCTCTAGACCTGGCTTATTATTGGCTGAACACCTTTGTGTTTGTCCCAATAGGAGTCCAATTCACTTTCAACAACTTCCACCTGGAAGATCACCATGACTACCTGCTCATCACAGAGAATGGAAGCTTCATCCAGCCCCTGGCGCGCCTCACGGGTAATGAGCTACCCTCCCACACCAATGCAGGGCTCTACGGGAACTTCAAGGCCCAACTGCGATTTATATCTGACTTTTCTATATCCTACGAGGGATTCAATATTACCTTCTCTGGTGAGTAGGAGGAGTGTGTGTGTTGGTGTGTGTATGTGTGTGTGTGTGTGTGTGTGTGTGTGTGTGTGTGTGTGTGTAGGGTGCATGTGTGAGAGTGTGCGTGTGCGTGCGAATGCACCTGCGTGTGTGTGTGTATGTGTGTTGCTGGTCAATTCATGCACCTTGATGGGAAAGCGAGGTAGTTGATCCTCCAAGACCTTGGGTAAGAGACAGATGTGTGTTTGAGATAAAGGGAAAAAGAGAGAGAGAGGGAGAAAGAAAGAGAGACAGGGAGAGATAGAGATTGATGGGGCAGTCGCTTTGCTGTTTCTGCTTATTAAAGTCTCCTAGTGGACTGAGAGCTTCTTTCCGCCTAGCTTCACATGCCTCCAGTGCTCTGTCCAGCGTTCTGACATCCCCTAGAACTAGTCCTGCCTCACCCCAGAGACACACATCTTCAATACCTTTCAGTTAGTCATCCCTGAAGTGTTTTGGGGTCATATAGAAACATATTGTACCTTTATAAATCCTTAAGTGTCCTTCAGGATGTCACCCCTTCTGAGACATAAAAAAGATAGATGTTGACAGGGTTTGTTGACGGAATTTAACAGTGTGTTTGTGTGTGTGTGTTTGTGTGTGTGACCGTATTCAGTGTGTGTGTGTGTGTGTGTGTGTATTCATTGTGTGTGTGTGTGTGTATTCATTGTGTGTGTGCGTGTGTATTCATTGTGTGTGTGTGTGTGTATTCATTGTGTGTGTGTGTGTGTGTGTGTGTGTGTGTGTGTGTGTGTGTGTGTGTGTGTGTGTGTGTGTGTGTGTGTGTGCGTGCGTGCGTGCGTGCGTGCGTGCGTGGTTGGTGACATCATCACAGGAATGCTGACACATGTAAATCTAGACATGAGAGAGTGTTGATCCGAAGCCATAGCGTTGATGAATAATGCATTGGCATTGCATACATTTAGAAGGCAGCTACAATCACTTTTAGGCAGACTTCAAAAGCCGTAAAGTCACTAATCAATGAATAACAAACGTCTATATTATTCCTCACTTTAGAATTGTTTTATTTTGAGTATGCACTGCACTCAAACAAACTCCATCGATTTGAATGTGATTGACAGATGACAGGTACACTACTTATCGAGAGTACCACTTGACATTATGTCATTACCTTCTTGACATGACTTGGAGTATACAGCGCAGTCAAACAATCCCGTGACCTGTGGATGTGGATCTACTTCACAGGTAGACTGGGTCCCAAATGGCAACCTATTCCCTTTATAGTGCACTACTTTTGACCAGAGCCCTATGAATACAACTTGGAGTATGGACTGCATTCAAACGAACCATCATTGAGTGTACAAAAAAAAAAAGTTTGACTTGCCACAACTTCCTGCTTCTTCAGAGTACAACTTGGAGCCTTGTGAGGACCCGGGGATGCCCCAGTTCGGCCGGAGGAACGGCTACAGCTTCAGCATCGGGGACACCCTGACGTTCTCTTGCAACATGGGCTACCGACTGGAGGGGGTGCCAGAGATCATCTGCCTTGGAGGGGGGAGGCGCATGTGGAGCGCACCTCTGCCTAGGTGTGTGGGTATGTAGTCTCCTGCTTTAATTTCCCTTACAACTATTGTCATAAAGCTTGTGGTTGTTGAGACATTACTGTAGAGCTGATTACAGTGATACTCAGTGCTGGGCTGTGTCTGAAAAAAATCTTACTGTTTTCTCAATTCCCTCTCAAAGAGTTGATCCAAGATCCCTTTGAGAGGAATTATTGAGTAAGCAAAGACCGAGGTGGCAAGGATTTGACGGCTAGTATCTTTTCCTGACATAGCCTTGCTTTTGCATGTTTAGTCTCAGCTTAGTGCCATCACACCTAATTCAAATAATCAACTGATCTTCAATCAACGGCTTGATAAGCCGAATCAGGTGTTGCACTGCTGAGGTGGGACAAAACCCTGCATTTGTGTGGCTCTTCAGGAGCAGGGTTGAGGAACACTGATATAGTGTGCACCATGAACGTCCCCCTACTTGTTGAGTTCTGAGCACTGAGAAGGAGTAGGAAGGCACAACAAGAGGAGAGGGTACTCTGTTTAAGATATGCCACAGTAAACCCACAGACACACACAGAAACAGAAAGGCGGATGGATGGAGGGAGAGACCAATCAACTCAAATCAAATTGTATTGGTCACATACACATGGTTAGCAGATGATAATGCGAGTGTAGCGAAATGCTTGTGCTTCTAGTTCCGACTATGCAGTAAAATCTAACAAGTAATCTAACAAATTCACAACTACTACCTAATACACACAAATACACACAAATGTAAATAGATGAATATATACATAGAAATATATGGATGAGCGATGGCATAGGCAGATGCAGTAGATGGTGTAGAATACAGTATATACATGAGATGAATCATGTAGGATATGTAAACGTTATCAAAAGTGGCATTATTTAAAGTGACCAGTGATACCTCTGTGTAAACATGATTAAAGTGGCGTTATTTAAAGTGACTAGTGATACCTTTATTAAGTATGTTTATTGAAGCTGCCAGAGATTTGAGTCCGTATGTTGGCAGCAGCCTCTCTATGTTAGTGATGGCTGTTTAACAGTCTGATGGCCTCGAGATAGAAGCTGTTTTTCAGTCTCTCGGTCCCAGCTTTGATGCACCTGTACTGACCTCGCCTTCTGGATATTAGCGGTGTGAACAGGCAGTGGCTCGGGTGGTTGTTGTCCTTGATGATCTGTTTGGCTTTCCTGTGACATCGGGTGCTGTAGGTGTCCTGGAGGGCAAGTAGTTTGCCCTGGTGATGCGTTGTGCAAACCGTACTACCCTCTGGAGAACCTTGTGGTTGAGGGCAATGCAATTGCCGTACCAGGTGGTAATACATCCCGACAGGATGCTCTCGATTATGCATCTGTAAAAGTTTGTGAGTGTTTTAGATGACAAGCCACATTTCTTGAGCCTCCTGAGGTTGGAGAGGCTCTGTTGCGCCTTCTTCACTACACTGTCTGTGTGGGTGGACCATTTCAGTTTGTCTGTGATGTTTATGCCGAGGAACTTAAAATGTTCCACCTTCTCCACTACTGTCCATTCGATGTGGATGGAGGGGTGCTCCCTCTGCTGTTTCCTGAAGTCCACGATCATCTCCTTTGTTTTGTTGATGTTGAGTGAGAGGTTATTTTCCTGACACCACACTCTGAAGGCCCTCACCTCCTCCCTGTAGGCCGTCTCGTCGTTGTTGGTAATCAAGCCTACCGCCGTAGTGTCGTCTGCAAACTTGATGACAGCCAGGCAGGGAGACACACAGCTAGACACATAGCCAGACAGACAGACACACACAGAGAGACAGACACAGAGATCTTTCTCTATCCATCTACATCAAAGTCAATCTGCTCCCTGTCCTCTGTCCCTGTAGACGAGTGTCTCTGTGTATCACTAACCAGCTGGGAGAGGTCAAATGGGTTGTCAACGAGGCGAATGCAAAGAGACTAGCATGGCTGCATTGTGCTTTGATAGAGATACTATGGCGTGAGCTATGAATCTCACTGTCTCAATGTAGCAAACAAACTCCAGTCTGATACATCACCTGTTTAGTGTGATTCCCAGACCCAGCTTCGTTGGTATTTCTTTTCTTTCAAGTAGGTCGGTTGCACCATGGAATCTTCCCAAAAGTCCATGTTCTGCACATCTGTCATTCCAGGCAGGCTCAATTCAAAACCCCAAATGATTTGATAAAATACATATAATACTATTTGAACCCAGGTCTAGGGGTTACACTGTTTCCTGCAGTTTCTTCTTCCCTAAGACGAGGTTTCTACTGGTCTTGTTCCCCCATCAAACCTGTCTCTTCCTGTTTATTTACACTACTTAAACTAGCTGCTTCAGTAGAGTAGTGATTTACATTCTGTCATGTTGAGATGTTTCTGGATTGTACTGTATCTCTCTGTAAATTCTACCACGCAGCGCACAGTAAAAGGAATCCAGCAATCGCTCAACATCCATCAAATTCCAGATGTGTCTGAATAAAAGAGTATCTCATGGAGTGTATCCACACATCCACGTCGGCCGGTCCCTACCTACCAGGCAGAAACAAATTAGTAATTATAATAATAATGAAGAACTTTTCAGATATTTCCAACAGGTTTTTCCTAAGGTCACCTGTCATTTTTCATATTCACTGAAAAAAAACGTGTTCATTTGTCACCACTGTTTGTGTATGCTGTTAGTTTTACTTGCCTTGACCCTGTCGTTCAATGGTGCATGGTATCCGTTGGTGCCAGATCTCCAATCTTGATTGACTACAAAAACCATGGTATCCGTTGGTGCGAGATCTCCAATCTTGAGAGTGCCTACAAAAACCATGGTATCCGTTGGTGCCAGATCTCCAATCTTGAGAGTGCCTACAAAAACCATGGTATCCGTTGGTGCCAGATCTCCAATCTTGAGAGTGCCTACAAAAACCATGGTATCCGTGGTGATCTCCAATCTTGAGAGTGACTACAAAAACCAGGGTCCAGACTCACAAACCCGTCTTAAGAAGACATTTCTTCTTAATCTGCTATTTTTCCCTTAACTATAGACTTATGAAGAAAGTTAATTAACCAAAGTTGCTATTCCTCAATAAAGTTATTGAACATGTTCTTATGTTTTTTCCTATGTTTCTTTGCAGAGAAAAACATTAAGAAATGGGATTCTTGAGAATAATGTTATCGGGATTCTTCTGGGAATGTACGTAACTTCAGGACAGCTAAACTCTTGTATTTGACGAATGGATACTTTCGTAACCATGAATGTTTTCTTGTCTCACAGACACAGTTGGCTACCGGACATTTAAATACAGCAAGAAAACGAATTACATGAGTAGTGTCTAGCTAGCTAGTAATTAACAACATATTAATATTCTAGAAGTGCTATATAGCTAGCTAGCTAGATAGCTAACTTACCGGTCGTGCAGTCCCTCTACCATCGTCTCTCCTATCATGGACAACACTTTCTCCTCCAGCTGGTCCACGTGAATGGTCGATACCCCCCTCCAGTCTTCTTCAACTCCTTGCTTCTCTCAGCTCCTGTAACGGCTGTCTTCCTCCTCCTACGACGAGGAGGAGTAGTAAGAACCGGAGGACCAATGCGCAGCGTGGTACGTGTTCATGCTCTTTATTAAAGCAAGCGAACACTGAAACAAAACAATAAACGACACGTGAAATAACTAACCGAAACAGTTCCACACAGACACAGAAAATAAACACCAACAAAACACAAGTGGGAAAAGGCTACCTAAGTTTGATTCTCAATCAGAGACAACTAACGACACCTGCCTCTGATTGAGAACCATACCAGGCCAAACGCAAAACACAACATAGAAAACAGAACGTAGACAAACCCACCCAACTCACACCCTGACCATACTAAAACAAAGACATAACAAAGGAACTAAGGTCAGAACGTGACAGATCCCATCTTCTTAACAGTCGACTTCATGTTGGAAAAAAAAAATGTATGCCGTCACTATCCCTTGTCCTGACAGCAGAGACAGACTTGGCCACTCTCACCCAGTGGTCTCTGCAGTGACCCCGCAGTTATCCAGTCTCCCCAACAGCAACCTTTACCTGGCTGCCATTTCCTCCACCTTCACTTCAAGCTCTTGTTTGCTGAAGTTTTATTGCGCTTTCCTGGGTTATCCATTTTGTTTATGATATAGCTAGTCTGATGGCTACAATGTTTGAAAAATAAAGTTTGTTTTTCTGTATATGTCACGTAGAGTAGGCCAGAAGGCTAAACTGGAAAACCTAACCTCTATCAAAATAAAAAAGATGGCAGAGCCCCAAATGTTCTTCTGTGCTTCAGGGTGTTTACAGCTCAATCCAAAATGCCCTCTCCATGAACTGAAAGAGAGGCTCCTTTTGTAGGGCTAGCCCCTCCCCTCAGAACAATTAACACTAATTAATTGAGCAATTACCAATACAAACCTACATTTTCCATTTAACTAAACATACTAAAGTATATACATTGCAACACGTTTGTGAAGCAATATCACAACATAACATTTACAAATTTACATCACTACTGACAGTGTCTTTCAATATTCTCATTTTTGGGACAGGCACTACAAAGTCAGCCCAATTCCCTTAGCTCAGGTCCTTACCCAGCATACCCGGAAGCTACAGAGATGGAGAGAGGGAGGAACAGAACAAAAAAACAACACGCTCATCCACAACCTCGATAAGTATAATAAATATTGCTTATATAATATCGTTTAAATATGAACACTGACATAAGTGTGAAATGTATGTTCGAAGACAGAGAAGTTAACTTGTGTGTCGACCCACATTGTTACCTTATCTGATAACGGAGCAGGGAGGAGTGATGAATGTGTGCGTGCGTTAAAGAACCAAATGCTGCCCGCGGCCAGTGATGGACTTCTACGTCACATTACCGTCCTCCTCTCCTGAAGCGACCAGGTTCAGGAGCCTTGATAGGTAGTCCGCCGTGACGTTCTCTTTTCCTGCCTTGTGACGGACACAGAACCTAAAGGGCTGGAACTCTAGATTCCACCTGGTCACATGAGAATTCCGGTCCTTCATGGTCTGGATCCAGGTCAGTGCTCTGTGGACCGTGTGCAGGTCAAATTCCCTCCCAAGAAGGTAGTAACGGAGGCTATCTAGGGCCCACTTTATAGCCAGGCACTCCTTATCGATTGTAGAATACCTGGTTTCCCTGGACAACAGTTTCCGACTCAGGTACAGCACAGGAAGCTCTTCTGCTGGCTCCCCTTGGGCCAGTACAGCTCCAGTATCATGAAGGCTTCCTCACACTCCTCAGTCCACTTCACAGGGTTGCTGGCTACCTTTGAAGTGAGGTTGATCAGAGGGACAGCGATGGTCGAAAACTGCAGAATGCATCTCCGGTACCAACCTGCCAGACCTAGGAAGGACTTCACCTGTGTCTTGGTTCTAAGTTAAGGGCTGTTCCTGATGGACTCCACTTTGTCCACCTGAGACCGAACTTCACCCTTACCCAGCTGGTAACCCAGGTACTTTGTCTCCTGTTTCGCCCACTCACAATTCAGGAGGTTAAGCGTGAGGCCTGCTTCATGGATCTTCCCAGGACTCTGCTAAGATGCTGTATGTGCTCCTCCCAGTAGTAGCTGTAGATCACCGCGTCATCCAAGTAAGCAGCACAGTAATCGTCACAGTCCTGGAGGACCTTGTCCATCAGCCTCTGGAATGTCGCAGGGGCCCCATGAAGGCCAAACTTCATGACCTTGAACTGGAACAGGCCCATCGGCATCCGGAACGCAGTGTAGGCCATGGATTGTTCATCCAGGGGCACCTGCCAGTACTCTTTGAAGAGATCCAATGTGGTGATGTAATGAGCTCTACCTATTCTCATAAGTGTGATATGTATGTACTAAGACAGAACTTAACTTGTTTGTCGACCCACATTGTTAACTTATCTGATAACGGAGCAGGGAGGAGTGATGAATGTGTGCGTGCGTTAAAGAACCAAATGCTGCCCGCGGCCAGTGACGGACTTCTACGTCACAGTATAATTTTTTTTTCTTGAGACATAAAGCAGATAATTAAATATAATACAATTGTGATAAGGTGCTTCTCGATGAGAGGTGTAGGAGTCAGGCGCAGGAGAGCAGGGATTTCTGAGTGTGTTTAATATAGATATATATATATATATATATATATATATATATATATATACACACACACATAGTCCACCAATACAAAATTGGCACAGATGAAAATCCAAAACTACGCTCTGGAAGGAACAGAAACTCGTGTCAATACACGGAGGAACAACCACAGTTCCGACACTACATACACGTACGTAATAGCGAAAACAATAAACAGCATAGATAATCGAACGCAAATACCCACAAGCTTAATCCTGCACGAATTAAGGCAGGTAACAGGTGCCCTACATACACACAGAAATAAAAGCAATTGAAACCAGGTGTGAAAAGGAACACAGACAAAAAAACTAGAAAAGGAAAAAGGGATCGGTAGCAGCTAGTAAACCGGCAACGCCGAGCACCGCCCGAACAGGGAGAGGAGCTACCTTCGGTAGAAGTCGTGACAGTACCCCCTCCTGACGCGCGACGACGCAGGCCTCGAGGACGACCCGGAGGACGAGGCGCAGGGCGATCCGGATGGAGGCGGTGAAACTCCCTTAGCATAGGTGGATCCAGTACGTCCTCCACCGGCACCCAGCATCTCTCCTCCATACCGTATCCCTCCAGTATACGAGGTACTGAAGACCCCCCCACCCGACGCCTCGAGTCCAGTATGGACCGAACTGCATACGCCGGCGCCCCCCGAAGTCCAGGGGGGGACGGAGGGACCACCGGCCACCACCGGCCTGAGGAGAGACACATGAAACGAGGGGTTAATACGGTAATAAGGGGGAGCTGTAACCTATAACACCTCGTTTATTCTCCTCAAGACTTTGAATGGCCCCACAAACCGCGGACCCAACATCCGGCTGGTCAGGTGGAGGAGCAGATTTCGGGTCGAGAGCCAGACCCAGTCCCCCAGTGTGTACAGCGGGGCCTCGCTGCGGTGGCGGTCGGCACTGGCCTTCTGCCGCCCTTCCGCCCGTTTAAGGTACCTGGACTTCGCCCACTCCCCTGGCCGGTCCTGGCAATACGACCGCAGAAACCTACCCACATCCTGGTTCACTCTCTCCACCTGCCCATTACTCTCGGGGTGAAACCCAGAGGTAAGGCTGACCGAGACCTCCAAACGTTCCATGAACGCCTTCCACACCCTGGACGTGAACTGGGGACCCCGATCAGAAACAATATCCTCAGGCACCCCATAGTGCCGGAAGACGTGTGTAAACAGGGCCTCCGCCGTCTGTAGGGCTGTAGGGAGACCGGGCAAAGGGAGGAGACGGCAGGACTTAGAAAACCGATCCACAACGACCAGGATCGTGGTGTTGCCCTGTGATGGTGGCAGATCGGTCAAGAAGTCCACCGACAGGTGTGACCAAGGCCGCTGTGGAATGGGAAGGGGTTGTAACTTCCCTCTGGGCAGGTGCCTAGGAGCCTTGCACTGAGCGCACACTGAGCAGGAGGACACATAAACCCTCACGTCCTTGGCTAAAGTGGACCACCAGTACTTCCCACCAAGACATCGCACTGTCCTACCGATCCCCGGGTGACCAAAGGAGGGGGACGTGTGAGCTCACCAAATTAGCCTGTCTCTAACCTCCAGCGGAACATACACCCATCCCGCTGGACACTGTGGTGGAGTAGGCTCAACACGCGATGCCCGCTCAATGTCTGCGTCCATCTCCCACCTCACAGGTGCCACTAGACAAGAAACCGGGAGGATGGGCGCAGGATCAATAGCCCGCTCCTCCGTATCATATAGTCGGGACAGTGCGTCTGCCTTAGTGTTCTGGGAGCCTGGTCTATAGGAGATGGTAAACCTAAATTGGGTGAAAAACATGGCCCACCTTGCCTGACGAGGGTTCAGTCTCCTCGCTGCCCGAATGTACTCTAGATTACGGTGGTAAGTCGAGACAAGCCAATGTCTCCACACCTTCAGGGCTCTGACAACAGCCAGCAGCTCCCGATCCCCCACGTCATAGTTTTGCTCCGCCGGGCTGAGCTTCCGAGAAAAGAAAGCACAGGGGCGGAGCTTCGGTGGCGTACCCGAGCGCTGGGAGAGCACGGCTCCAACCCCAGCCTCGGATGCGTCCACCTCCACTATGAATGCCAAAGAGGGGTCCGGATGCGCCAGCACGGGAGCCGAGGTAAAAAGAGCCTTCAGGCGACCAAAAGCCCTGTCCGCCTCAGCCGACCATCCCAGACGCGTCGGCCCCCCCTTCAGCAGTGACGTAATGGGAGCAGCCACCTGCCCAAAACCCCCGGATAAACCTCCAGTAGTAGTTGGCAAACCCTAAGAACCGCTGCACCTCCTTTACCGTGGTTGGAGTCAGCCAATTACGCATGGCTGCAATGCGGTCATCCTCCATCACCAACCCCGATGTGGAAATGCGATACCCAAGGAAGGAGACAGCATGTTGGAAGAAAAAGCATTTCGCAGCCTTGACGTACAGGTCATGCTCCAACAGTCGCCCAAGTACCTTGCGCACCAGAGACACATGCGTGGAACGTGTAGCTGAATAGATCAGAATATCATCGATGTAAACAACCACACCCTGACCTTGCAGGTCCCTGAGAATCTCGTCTACAAAAGATTGGAAGACTGCTGGAGCATTCTTCAACCCGTACAGCATGACGAGGTACTCATAATGGCCAGATGTGGTACTAAACGCTGTCTTGCACTCATCTCCCTTCCGGATACGCACCAAGTTATATGCACTTCTGAGATCCAGTTTTGTGAAAAACCGTGCTCCGTGAAATGACTCAATCGCCGTGGCAATGACAGGTAACGGGTAACTATACCCCACCGTGATGGAATTTAGACCTCTATAGTCAATGCACGGACGCAGACCTTCCTCCTTCTTCTTCACAAAAAAGAAACTCGAGGAGGCAGGTGAGATGGAGGGCCGAATGAACCCCTGCCCCAGAGATTCAGATATGTATGTCTCCATAGCCCCCGTCTCCTCCTGTGACAGGGGATACACGTGACTCCTGGGAAGTGCAGCGCCTACCAGGAGATTTATCGCACAATCCCCTCGTCGATGAGGTGGTAATTGGGTCGCCTTCATTTTACAGAAGGCGAGAGCCAATCGGCATATTCTGAGGGAATGCGCACGGTGGAGACTTGGTCTGGACTCTCCACCGTTGTAGCACCGATGGAAACTCCTGCACACCTGCCTGAGCACTCCTCCGACCACCACTGTAGAGCCCTCTGTTGCCACGAAATCCTGGGGTTGTGACGGGCCAACCAGGGGATCCCCAACACCACTGGAAACGCAGGAGAATCAATGAGGAAGAGACTAATTCTCTCCTCATGACCCTCCTGCGTGACCATACCCGGTGGAGCCGTGGCCTCCCTGACTAGCCCTGACCCTAATAGTCGGCTATCTAAGGCGTGCACTGGGAAGAGTTTGTCAAGCTGAACAAGGGGAATCCCTAACCTGTGCGCTAAACCGCGGTCAATAAAATTCCCCGCCGCGCCTGAATCTACTAGCGCCTTATGCCGGGAAAGAGGGGAAAATTCAGGAAAAACAATCCATACATACATGTGACCAACAGGGGGCTCTGGGTGAGCCTGGTGCCGACTTACCTGAGGTGTCCGGGCAGTGCTCGGCCTGGCGTCCCGACTCCCTGGATGACCCCCCCCAGCACCGGTCAGCAGTGTGGCCTCTGTGACCACAGCGGGCACAGGAAAGGCCCCCTCCTCCGGTCGCCCTCGCTGCAGCACTTCCTAGCTCCATGGGTGTTGGAGTGGTGGAGCTGGGGGATGGAACTGACAGAGCCCGATCTGGACGTCCCCGGGTCGCCAGCAAGTTGTCCAACCGAATGGACATGTCGATCAACTGGTCCAAGGAGAGGGTTGTGTCTCTACAGGCCAGCTCCCTACGGACGTCCCAACGCAAACTACACCTATAGTGATCGATCAAGGCCCTGTCGTTCCATCCCGCGCCAGCGGCCAAGGTCCGGAACTCTAGAGCAAGTCCTGAGCACTCCTCTTCTCCTGCCTCAGATGGAACAGCCGTTCACCCACCGCTCGACCCTCAGGTGGGTGATCAAACACGGCCCGAAAGCGGCAGGTGAACTCTGGGTAGTGGTCCCTCGCCGAGTCAGGATCGTTCCATACCGCGTTGGCCCAGGTACAGGTCCATCTGGAGTAAGAACCCCTGGCACCCGGCCGCCGTCCCATTGTACTCCCTCGGGAGGGCGAGTCGAATCCCACTGTGCTCAGGCAATGAAGGAGAGGGTAATGGCGCTGGTTGTGGTGTGGCTGATAAAGGTGTGGGAAGGCCACCTCTCTCCCATCTTTCTATCGTCGCCATCACCTGATCCATGGCGGTCCCCAGCCAGTGTAACACTGCCGTGTGGTGTTGAACTCGCTCCTCCACGGACCCTGGGAGTGCGTCTGCTCCTGCTGACTCCATAATTTATTTGTGCAGGATTCTGTGATAAGGTGCATCTCGGTGAGAGGTGTAGGAGTCAGGCACAGGAGAGCAGGGATTTCTAAGAAGCGTGTTTAATATAGATATATGTATATATATATATATATATATATACATGTATATACACACACACATATAGTCCACCAATACAAAATTGGCACAGATGAAAATCCCAAACTACGCTCTGGAAGGAACAGAAACTCGTGTCAATACACGGAGGAACAACCACAGTTCCGACACTACATACACGTACGTAATAGCGAAAACAATAAACAGCATAGTTAATCGAACGCAAAACACACAAGCTTAATCCTGCACGAATTAAGGCAGGCAACAGGTGCCCTATATACACACAGAAATAAAAGCAATTGAAGGTGTGAAAAGGAACACAGACAAAACAACCAGAAAAGGAAAAAGGGATCGGTAGCGGCTAGTAAACCGGCTAGTAAACCGGCGACGCCGAGCGCCGCCCGAACAGGGAGAGGAGTTACCTTCGGTAGAAGTCGTGACAAAAATGCAAATATCATCACTTTATTAAATCTTTATTAAATCCTATCATCCCTGTCACTTAGGCTTAGTTATTGGTTTCAAGCACGTCACTAATGTCAATGCCACATAAAAATATATTTAAGTTATAAGGAAAGATATTTACTAAGTTCCTAAGAAAACTATGAATTCCTAAGAACATTTTGACGAATTTCACTTACAAACAAACTTATGAACTTTTTATTTCTCCCCTTAAGTTTTTTCGTTAGAAGTGTTTTGTGAATCTGGACTCAGGTATTCTGCTTCAGGGGTACAGTACACATTGGGCAGTGAAAAAAATGGAAATGGAAAAAAATTGAAATTTAGCCTTCTATCATCAATACAAAGTGGGCAATGTTAGTCTTTAAGGAAGGCTGAAGGGGTTTGTTTTTGGATGTGGATTTGTAAAAAACAGCTGCCTGCCACCAGACCTCCAGCAGCCTGTTAGTTGGTATAGTGTACAGTATGAATCATGTGTGGCAGACAGGCAGTTACACAAGCTTCAAGTTTCCCAGCCATCCATCACAAACATCGATTTCTGTAACCTCCCAAAACAAACAACTTTCAAATGAGAATGAATGTGTTGTGCAACCGTCAGCATCAACAACCAGTTAGATTTAAGGGTATCTTTATAACCTAAAGGAGTTCTGATGCCCTTTCAAACCCTGATCTATGCAGCATAATCATATGTGACACATACAGTATACAGTGCCTTCAGAATGTATTCACACCCCTTAACATTATCCACATTTAGTTGTGTTACAAAGTGGGATTCACTTTAAATCCCACCAAAGTGTGATTTAATTGTAATTTTTTTGTCAACGATCTACACAAAATACTGTTTCATTTCAAATGTGGAAGAAAAATTATTATAAATTATTTTAAAAATGCATAATGTATGAAACATAAAACACTAATACATGTATATATTGATTAGATAAGTATTCAACCCCATGTGTCAATAGTCTAGGTGATGTGGGTAAGGCAGAGTCAGGCGCAGGACACAGAGATGAGTAATAATCTTAACTTTACTCAATAAACAATCTTCCATCAAGGAGAACAAAATTCCAGAGCACATAAACGAGACATGTTGACAACAATAAGCACGCACAAAACCATGATGGAACCAGAGGGTTAAATAGGGAATAAATTACAATGTAATGGAAACCAGGTGTGTACAATCAAGACCAAACAAATGGAAAAAGAAATGTAGATCTAGAGACTAGAAAGCCGGTGACGTTGACCGCCGAACGCCGCCCGAACAACGAGAGGCACCAACTTCGGCGGAAGTCGTGACACCCTGAGTCAATACATGTTAGAATCACCTTTTGCATTTTTTTGATTCCAGTTGAGTTGCTAAGAGCTTTGACCATGTGGATTTTACCATATTTTCCCATTATTCTGTAAAAAAAATCTTAAATATCTGTCATGCCTTGCCATAGATTTTCAAGACGATTTAAGTCAAAACAGTAACTAGGCCAGTCAGGAACATTCAATGTCGTCTTAGTAAGCAACTTCAGTGTATATTCGGCCTTGTGTTTTAGGTTGTCTTACTGAAAGGTACATTTGTCTCCCAGTGTCTGTTGGAAAGCATAAAGAAACCAAGTTTTCCTCAAAAATGTTGCCTGTGCTTAGCTCTATTCTGTTTATTTTTATCCAAAAACCTCCATAGTTCTTGCTGATGTCAAGCATAGCAATAACATGATGCAGTCACCACCATGCTTAGAGACGTAAAGAGTGTGTAACGGCTGTCGTCGGAATGAGACCAAAGCGCAGCGTGGAAAAAAACACTCAAACAAAATGACAAAAGGAGAACACGAAAGCGCACAGTTCTGTCAGGAAAAACATTAAACAAAAAACAAGATCCCACAAACAACAAAAGGAAAATGACAATAAATATGTGATCCCCAATCAGAGACAACGATAGACAGCTGCCTCTGATTGGGAACCACACACGGCCAAAAACAAAGAAATAGAAAACATAGACTAGAAAACATAGACTTCCCCACCGAGTCACACCCTGACCTAACCAAACATAGAGAATAAAAAGTATCTCTAAGGTCAGGGCGTGACAGAGTGGTACTCAGTAATGTGTTGTGTTGGATTTGCCCCAAACATAACGCTTGCTATTCAGGACATAAAGTTAATTTCTTTGCCACATTTTTCTACCGTATTATTTTAGTGCCTTATTGCAAACAGGATGCATGTTTTGTAATAATAAAAAAAAATCTGTACAGGCTTCCTTATTTTCACTCTGTCATTTATGTTAGTATTGTAGAGTAACAACAATGTTGTTAATCCATCCTCAGTTTTCTCCTATCACAGCCATTAAACTCTGTAACTGTTTTAAAATCACCATTGGCCTCATGGTGAACACCCAGAGTGGTTTCCTTCCTCTCTGGCAACTGAGTTAGGAAGGGCACCTTTATCTTTGTAGTGTCTGGGTGTGTTGATACGCAATCCAGAGTGTAGTTAATAACTTCACCATGCTCAAAGGTATATTCAATCTCTGCTTTTCTTTTTTACCCATATACCAATAGGTGCCCTTCTTTGCGAACCATTGAAAAACCTCCCTGGTCTTTGTGGTTGAAACTGTGCTTGAAATTCACTGATCAACTGAGGAACCTTACAGATAATTAATTATATGTGTGGGGTACAGAGGTGGGGTAATCATTTTCAAATAATGTTAAACACTGTTATTGCACACAGAGGGAGTCCATGCAACTTATTATGGGACTTCTTAAGCACATTTTTACTCCTGAAATTATTTAGGCTTGCCATAACAAAAGGATTGAATACTTATTGACTCAATACATTTCAGCTTTGCATTTTTTATTCATTTGTAAACATTTCTAAAAAACATAATTGCACTTTGACATTATGGGGTATTTTGTGTAGATCAGTGGCACAAAATCTCAAATTAATCCATTTTAAATTCAGGCTGTAAAACAATAAAATGTGGAACAAGTCAAAGGGTGTGAATACTTTCTGAAGGCACTGTACTGAATACACTACGCCCTCCGCCCTCATAATCGTCCAATTCCCCTTTACTGCACTGTGTATACTGTACAACCTTTACATATACTGTATGTAAAAAAAAAAAAAGATCTGAAAGTACAAATCAAACCAACCCATAAGGCATGTAATCCAACTGGGATGCTTAAACCCAATGAACAGACAGCCGTACTTTCCATCTCTCGTCAGTTTAATGTTTCAAGATGAATCTCTACTGACTGTAAAGTGTGTTTCCACCTCCTATTGTTCTCTTATTGGCCCATTCATCACAGCAGGTGGCATTTATGAGGGACGCCATGCTCTTTCCACGGGGTGCAATAACAGTCACATGTGATTGTATACTACGCATATTTTTCAAATGGGTGGAAACAAGACATTGTACATCACTGTTATAGCATAGCAGTTAAACATGTACTACGTGTACAAAGGCCGGTGTTCGAGATCTGGAGCCAATTCATATTTTTTTAGAGGAATTACATTTTTTGGATGAATTGATGAAGCCCTCTCATGGACACGAGGGAAGCATTAAGGTATGGCTTGCATCCCAAATAGTACCCTAGTCCCTATGGGCCCTGGTCAAAAGCAGTGTACTATATTGGGAATAGGGTGTCATTTGGGTTTGAGCAGTGGTGTAAAGTACCTAGGTAAAAAATGCTTTAAAGTACTACTTAAGTATTTTGGGGGGGGTATCTGTACTTTACTATTCACATACTTTTACTTCACTACATTCCTAAAGAAAATCATGTACGTTTTACTCCTTTTTGCTGACACCCAAAAGTACTAGTTACATTTTGAATGCTTAGCAGGACAGAAAAATGGTCCAATTCACACACTTATCAAGAGAACGTTCCTGGTCATCCCTACTGCCTCTGATCTGACAGACTCACTAAACACAAGTGCATCCTTTGTAAATGATGTGTGAATGTTGAAGCGTGTCCCTGGCTATCCATAAATAAATAAAGAACAGGAAAATGGTGCCGTCTGGTTTGCTTAATATAAGGAATTTGAAATGATTTATACTTTTACTTTTGATACTTAAGTAAATTTAAAACCAAATACTTTTAGACTTTTACTCAAGTAGTATTTTACTGGATGACTTTCACTTTGACTTGAGTCATTTTCTATGAAGGTGTCTTTACTTTTACTCAAGTATGACAATTGAGTACTTTTTCCACCACTGGGTTTGAGTGTGTTTCTTTGTACTCAGACAATAGTAGTCTGCGTCCTCCATTCACCAGTAGTCTGCCACTCACCATTTTTATAAACACTCCATTTTTATAAACATTGCTCTGAGGCAGATTGGTATGTCAGTATCTCAGTTCCAGCTCAATAAACACAGTTTATTATGACACACACACACACACACACACACACAGTGTGTGCCGTCTTGTGATTCAACGACTATTACAATATGATCTATTATTAGTGTAAAGGCTCTCATTCTCTTCCTAAAGAAGTCAAGGACTTAATTGCTTAGTATGGAATCAGGAGGAATATATGGGAGAGAACAGCAAGCAGACTGATTTTAGTATGCCTAGCTCAGGAGATGATACTCCATAAAATAATCTCCACACAGAGATTTAAAAGCATCATTAGCATAGATATTAAAACAATATTCTGACTGTGCATCGGTCTACATTTTTTGTACGTTTCTGAGGTTATCTTTCAGCAGCAGTGGATTTCCCTCCCTGCAGTTTATTTTATGCCTGTGTCTGTGTTCCAAATGGCACCCTATTTTTGACCAGAGCCCTATAAGCCCTGGTCAAACGTAGTGCACTATATAAGGAATGGGGTGCCATTTGTGATGCGGATCTATGCCTCACTGTTGTATAGATCGTTTGTGTTCCATCATCTGGTTGATATGTTTTAACACATCTCCAAGAGTACTGAATTAATTGTCCCTTCCGTTAGATTAAGTCTAATGGTTCTTGGAATACAGAAAGACCAGTAATAGTAATATTTACTAGGTTTCCGACCAGCAACCATGCTAAGTATATGGAAAGTACACAGGTTATTCCCTTACTTTGCCCATATAATAATGGCTATGCAATATCATTTGATTTCATTTCATTTATTAAATGTATTTGATAGGGACAATGCATGTGAATCAATGCATATGAATCAACCTGGAGCAGGTTGAGAGCTTCAAGTTCCTTGGCGTCAATAACAATAACAGCTGCTACTCTCTGTTCATCATATATGCATAGTCACTTTAACCATATCTACATGTACATACTACCTCGATCAGCCTGACTAACCGGTGTCTGTATGGAGCCTCGCTGCTTTTTATAGCCCCGCTACTGTATATAGCCTGTCTTTTTACTGTTGTTTTATTTCTTTACTTACGTATTGTTCACCTATTGTTTCTTTACTTTCCTAGCCAACGTGCTTCTACACCTGCATTGCTTGCTGTTTGGGGGTTTTAGGCTGGGTTTCTGTACAGCACTTTGAGATATCAGCTGATGTACGAAGGGCTTTATAAATACATTTGATTTCATTTGATTCACCTAATACCTTTTTTTGCACTATTGGTTAAAGCCTGTAAGTAAGCATTTCACTGTAAGGTTGTTGTATTCAGCGCGTATGACCAATAAAGTTTGATTTGAATTGAAATGTTTTTAAAAGTGACAGATTTAGCCAGCTGGCTTGTTTTTAACTGTAGTCCCTGGGTAAGGTTGATAAATAACATTTAAAAAATCATCGTAAACATGAAATGTCACAAAGATGTTTGTTGAAAGCCATCAAATGTAATGAAATCTGAACGTTTTGAACACTTCTGTCTCAATGGACACTTCTGTCTCAGTAGACACTTCTGTCTCAATGGACACTTCTGTCTCAAAAGTTGACACTTCTGTCTCAGCAGCGGACACTTCTGTCTCAGCAGCGGACACTTCTGTCTCAGCAGAGGACACTTCTGTTTCAGCAGTAGACACTTCTGTCTCAGCAGAGGTGTCTTCTGTCTCAACAACGGACACTTCTGTCTCAGCAGAGGACACTTCTGTCTCAGCAGCGGACACTTCTGTCTCAGCAGCGGACACTTCTGTCTCAGCAGAGGACACTTCTGTCTCAGCAGCGGACACTTCTGTCTCAGCAGAGGACACTTCTGTCTCAGCGGCGGACACTTCTGTCTCGGCAGCTGACACTTCTTTCTTAAAAGCTGACTCTTTTGTCTCAACAACGGACACTTCTGTCTCAGCAGAGGACACTTCTGTCTCAGCAGCGGACACTTCTGTCTCAGCAGAGGACACTTCTGTCTCAGCAGAGGACACTTCTGTCTCAGCAGGGGACACTTCTGTCTCAGCAGAGGACACTTCTGTCTCAACAGCGGACACTTCTGTCTCAGCAGCGGGCACTTCTGTCTCAGCAGAGGACACTTCTGTCTCAACAGCGGACACTTCTGTCTCAGCAGCGGACACTTCTGTCTCAGCAGAGGACACTTCTGTCTCAACAGCGGACACTCTTCTGTCTCGGCAGCGGACACTTCTTTCTTAAAAGCTGACACTTCTGTCTCAACAGCGGACACTTCTGTCTCAACAGCGGACACTTCTGTCTCAACAGTGGACACTTCTGTCTCGGCAGCGGACACTTCTGTCTCAGAGCTCAATGAAGCGACAGGTGCTTGCTATCGAACTGTGGGAATAAGGGTCCAGAAAAGATAGTGTCTTGTTTCTCTGTCTAAAGCCAGAGAGCATAGCAGAGAGACAGTAGCTTAACTGCTGAGTTGCCTGTAGTGTGGTGATGGTAATGGCTTATAGAGGATCCTCCACATTCCATCTCCTAATGGCATCGCTTTATCATCGTCTGTAGGCTCCAACGGAGTGCTTCCCTACCTCCTTCCCTTTTTCATTCTGTCTCCCTCTCTCTTTCTCTCTCTCTAACTCTGTCTGTGTCTCTCTCTAACTCTCTGTCTGTGTCTCTCTCTAACTCTCTGTCTGTGTATCTCTCTAACTCTCTCTCTTTCTCTCTCTAACTCTCTGTCTGTGTCTCTCTTTCTCTCTCTAACTCTCTCTCTTTCTAACTCTCTAACTCTCTGTCTGTGTCTCTCTTTAACTCTGTCTGTGTCTCTCTCTAACTCTCTGTCTAACTCTCTCTCTCTCTATCTCTCTCTCTCTCTCTCTCTCTCTCTCTCTAACTCTCTCTCTAACTCTCTGTGTCTCTCTCTAACTCTCTGTGTCTCTCTCTAACTCTCTCTCTAACTCTCTGTCTGTGTCTCTCTCTAACTCTCTGTCTGTGTCTCTCTCTAACTCTCTCTCTCCCTTTCTCTCTCTAACTCTCCCTCCCTTTCTCTCTCTAACGCCGTCTCTCTTTCTCTCTAACTCTGTCTCTCTCTCTCTAACTCTGTCTCTCTCTCGCTCTCTCTCTCTAACTATGTCTCTCTCTCTCTCTCTCTCTCTAACTCTGTCTCTCTCTCTCTCTCTAACTCTGTCTCTCTCTCTCTCTCTCTCTCTCTCTCTCTCTCTAACTCTGTCTCTCTCTCTCTCTCTAACTATGTCTCTCTCTCTCTCTCTCTAACTCTGTCTCTCTCTCTCTCTCTAACTATGTCTCTCTCTCTCTCTCTCTCTCTCTAACACTCTCTCTCTCTCTCTCAATTCAATTCAATTCAAGGGGCTTTATTGGCATGGGAAACATGTGTTAACATTGCCAAAGCAAGCGATGTAGATATTATACAAAGGGTGAAATAAACAATAAAAATTAACAGTAAACATTACACACACAGAAATTTCAAAGCAATAAAGACATTACAAATGTCATATTATATATATACAGTGTTGTAACAATGTACAAATGGTTAAAGAACACAAGGGAAAATAAATAAGCAAAAATATGGGTTGTATTTTACAATGGTGTTTGTTCTTCACTGGTTGCCCTTTTCTTGTGGCAACAAGTCACAAATCTTGCTGCTGTGATGGCACACTGTGGAATTTCCCCCAGTAGATAAGGGAGTTTATCAAAATTGGATTTGTTTTCGAATTCTATGTGGATCTGTGTAATCTGAGGGAAATATGTATCTCTAATATGGTCATACGTTGGACAGGAGGTTAGGAAGTGCAGCTCAGTTTTCACCTCATTTTGTGGGCAGTGTGCACATAGCCTGTCTTCTCTTGAGAGCCAGGTCTGTCTACGGCGGCCTTTCTCAATAGCAAGGCTATGCTCACTGAGTCTGTACATAGTCAAAGCTTTCCTTAAGTTTGGGTCAGTCACAGTGGACAGGTATTCTGCCACTGTGTACTCTCTGTATAGGGCCAAATAGCATTCTAGTTTGCTCTGTTTTTTTGTTAATTCTTTCCAATGTGTCAAGTAATTATCTTTTTGTTTTCTCATGATTTGGTTGGGTCTAATTGTGCTGCTGTCCTGGGGCTCTGTGGGGTGTGTTTGTGTTTGTGAACAGAGCCCCAGGACCAGCTTGCTTAGGGGACTCTTCTCCAGGTTAATCTCTCTGTAGGTGATGGCTTTGTTATGGAAGGTTTGGGAATCGCTTCCTTTTAGGTGGTTGTAGAATTTAACAGCTCTTTTCTGGATTTTGATAATTAGTGGGTATCAGCCTAATTCTGCTCTGCATGCATTATTTGGTGTTCTACGTTGTACACAGAGGATATTTTTGCAGAATTCTGTATGCAGAGTCTCAGTTTTGTGGTTGTCCCATTTTGTGAAGTCTTGGTTGGTGAGCAGACCCCAGACCTCACAACCATAAAGGGCAATGGGCTCTATGACTGATTCAAGTATTTTTAGCCAGATCCTAATTGGTATGTTGAAATGTATGTTCCTTTTGATGGCATAGAATGCCCTTCTTGCCTTGTCTCAGATCGTTCACAGCTTTGTGGAAGTTACCTGTGGCGCTGATGTTTAGGCCAAGGTATGTATAGTTTTTTTGTGTGCTCTAGGGCAACAGTGTCTAGATGGAATTTGTATTTGTGGTCCTGGCGACTGGACCTTTTTTAGAACACCATTATTTTGGTCTTACTGAGATTTACTGTCAGGGCCCAGGTCTGACAGAATCTGTGCAGAAGATCTAGGTGCTGCTGTAGGCCCTCCTTGGTTGGTGACAGAAGCACCAGATCATCAGCAAACAGTAGACATTTGACTTCGGAATCTAGTAGGGTGAGGCCGGGTGCTGCAGACTTTTCTAGTGCCCGCGCCAATTCATAGATATATATGTTTTTAAATCAACAAAGCATGAGAAGACTTTGCCTTTATTTTGGTTTATTTGGTTGTCAATTAGGGTGTGCAGGGTGAATACATGGTCTGTTGTATGGTAATTTGGTAAAAAGCCAATTTGACATTTGCTCAGTACATTGTTTTCGTTGAGGAAATGTAAGAGTCTGCTGTTAATGATAATGCAGAGGATTTTCCCAAGGTTACTGTTGACGCATATTCCACGGTAGTTATTGGGGTCAAATTTGTCTCCACTATTGTGGATTGGGGTGATCAGTCCTTGGTTCCAAATATTAGGGAAGATGCCAGAGCTAAGGATGATGTTAAAGAGTTTTAGTATAGCCAATTGGAATTTGTTGTCTGTATATTTGATCATTTCATTAAGGATACCATCAACACCACAAGCCTTTTTGGGTTGGAGGGTTTTTATTTTGTCCTGTAACTCGTTCAAGGTAATTGGAGAATCCAGTGGGTTCTGGTAGTCTTTAATAGTTGATTCTAAGATTTGTATTTGATCATGTATATGTTTTTGCTCTTTATTCTTTGTTATAGAGCCAAAAAGATTGGAGAAGTGGTTTACTCATACATCTCCATTTTGGATAGATAATTCTTTGTGTTGTTTGTTTAGTGTTTTCCAATTTTCCCAGAAGTGGTTAGAGTCTATGGATTCTTCAATTACATTGAGCTGATTTCTGATGTGCTGTTCCTTCTTTTTCCGTAGTGTATTTCTGTATTGTTTTAGTGATTCACCATAGTGAAGGCGTAGACTCAGGTTTTCCGGGTCTCTATGTTTTTGGTTGGACAGGTTTCTCAATTTCTTTCTTAGATTTTTGCATTCTTCATCAAACCATTTGTCATTGTTGTTCATTTTCTTCGGTTTTCTATTTGAGATTTCTAGATTTGATAGGGAAGCTGAGAGGTCAAATATACTGTTAAGATTTTCTACTGCCAAGTTCACACCTTCACTATTGCAGTGAAACATTTTACCAAGGAAATTGTCTAGAAGAGATTGAATTTGTTGTCGCCTAATTGTTTTTTGGTAGGTTTCCAAACTGCATTCCTTCCATCTATAGCATTTCTTAATGTTACTCAGTTCCTTTGGCTTTGATGCCTCGTGATTAGGTATTGCTCTGTTCAAGTAGACTGTGATTTTGCTGTGGTCAGATAGGGGTGTCAGTGGGCTGACTGTGAACGCTCTGAGAGACTCTGGGTTGAGGTCAGTGATAAAGTAGTCTACAGTACTACTGCCAAGAGATGGGCTATAGGTGTACTTACCATAGGAGTCCCCTCGAAGCCTACCATTGACTATGTACATACCCAGCGTGCGACAGAGCTGCAGGAGTTGTGACCCGTTTTTGTTTGTTATGTTGTCATAGGTGTGCCTAGGGGGGCATATGTGGGAGGGAATGCTGTCACCTGCAGGCAGGTGTTTGTCCCCCTGTGTGCTGAGGGTGTCAGGTTCTTGTCCGGTTCTGGCATTTAGGTCGCCACAAACTAGTACATGTCCCTGGGCCTGGAAAGGATTGATTTCCCCCTCCAGGATGGAGAAGCTGTCTTCATTAAAGTATGGGGATTCTAGTGGGGGGATATAGGTAGCACACAAGAGGACATTTTTCTCTGTTAAGATTCCTTTTGAATTTCTAGCCAAATGTAAAATGTTCCTCTTTTAACTCTGTCTCTCTCTCTCTCTAACTCTGTCTCTCTCTAACTCTGTTTCTGTCTCTCTCTCTCTCTCTCTAACTTTGTCTCTCTCTCTAACTCTGTCTCTCTCTCTCTGTCTCTCTCTCTCTCTCTCTCTCTCTCTAACTTTGTCTCTCTCTCTCTCTCTCTCTCTCTCTCTCTCTAACTCTGTCTCTCTCTCTCTGTCTCTCTCTCTCTCTCTCTCTAACTTTGTCTCTCTCTCTCTCTCTCTCTCTCTCTCTCTCTCTCTCTCTCTCTCTCTCTCTGTCCCATGGATCCCAGTGCCCAATTAATTACTGTTCCACCAAATGGCATCAGATTACTATGTGCATTACAGACCTGTCGTGTCTTTGGCTATGCTGGATTAAGTGATATGACATGCTATTCTATAAAATCATTTCTACATAATTAATATCACCTGATTGTGATAATCGTGTAAATGTAATTAACTAGGGAGTCGGGCACCACAAAATAATATTTATAGAGCTGTTATCTTCCGAATAAACTCTTAAAGACCTAGTAATATTTTACATCAATAGCAGTCAATATTAATTGTCATCTTAATTCAGTCTCATCTGAAAGTTGTAAATTCTTAGTTCAATCAATCAATCAATCAAATGTATTTTATATAGCCCTTCGTACATCAGCTGATATCTCAAAGTGCTGTACAGAAACCCAGCCTAAAACCCCAAACAGCAAGCAATGCAGGTGAAGGCACGGTGGCTAGGAAAAACTCCCTAGAAAGGCCAAAACCTAGGAAGAAACCTAGAGAGGAACCAGGCTATGTGGGGTGGCCAGTCCTCTTCTGGCTGTGCCGGGTGGAGATTATAACAAAACATGGTCAAGATGTTCAAATGTTCATAAATGACCAGCATGGTCGAATAATAATAAGGCAGAATAGTTGAAACTGGAGCAGCAGCACAGTCAGGTGGACTGGGGACAGCAAGGAGTCATCATGTCAGGTATTCCTGGGGCATGGTCCTAGGGCTCAGGTCAGTTGAAACTGGAGCAGCAGCACAGCCAGGTGGACTGGGGACAGCAAGGAGTCATCATGTCAGGTAGTCCTGGGGCATGGTCCTAGGGCTCAGGTCCTCCGAGAGAGAGAAAGAGAGGAGAGAATTAGAGAACGCACACTTAGATTCACACAGGACACCGAATAGGACAGGAGAAGTACTCCAGATATAACAAACTGACCCTAGCCCCCCGACACATAAACTACTGCAGCATAAATACTGGAGGCTGAGACAGGAGGGGTTATCTGCACAAACCCCTAGTTATCTGCACAAACCCTGGCTAACAAGTTGAATCAGCAATACAAATTTGGGTTTAATTATTTATTTACTAAATGCCTAACTAATCACACAGAATTACACATACACATAATTAAATCATAACTTGATTACAAATTACGTCATAAAGGAAAACGTCCCTAGCGGGCGGAACAGATATGACAGCTGGTTACACAAAAGAAAAGGGTCTGGGTTTGAGTGAAAGAGCGGGAAGACTGAGGAACAAAGGGCGAAGCTGTGCTATCGTAAATACAGTATCTTATGCATTCTAAATTACCACCCATTTGGAAAAGGAAAATGCAATAAATATTTACTCTGAGCTGCGCTTCGGTAGGTTGGTGGTAGATGGAAGGCCGTGTTGCCAAACCGAGTCCTTCGTCCTTTGAAGAATGTCTCTGATGGTCAATTGAATACGTTGTAGTGACGTCGTTGTGTGATAGACGGGACACTCTGTCTGTTCCTCCCTAACCCTTGTTTGCAGCGGCTGTTGCTAACTCAATGGCTAGGAGGTATCACTTCTGTAGTGAATAAGAGTTCAAAGTTCATACCATTCGCAACCAAAGCTCACGCTGATGTTGGCTTCGTTCTGTAGTTATTATCTGAACCATTCTGACATCGGACCTTCGTCCTCACATCCTCGGAACAAGCCCTATATAAAGGCTTATATAGGAAGGGAGAGGAGGGCGTGTTTAAAAAGTTTTATAGCCCATGTCCCTTCACAGGGCCACTGATTGAGCTGAGCCCTATCTTAAGACCCAAATCTCACATTTTAGAAGCTAAAATCACATTTCATCTCATCATGAATAATTTCATATTCAAACATTTAAATTGAACAACAATTCCATGTGAATCCGATAACTCTGACTTTCCACTGCTGAGTTTATGTCATCTTATCATTGTTGAGAATGTCTCAGATGACAACTGAACTGACATCATATTCATTAAGTACCACCGCATATGTTCAGTTGGTCGGATTACCAGAATGTAGTTCATTTCCCCCCACCTTCTGATGTTCCCAGAATCTCTATGTTAACCATTTATTTATTTTTATTTTATTTTACCTTTATTTAACCAGGCAAGTCAGTTAAGAACAAATTCTTATTTTCAATGACGGCCTGGGAACAGTGGGTTAACTGCCTGTTCAGGGGCAGAACGACAGATTTGTACCTTGTCAGCTCGGGGGTTTGAACTCACAACCTTCCGGTTACTAGTCCAACGCTCTAACCACTAGGCTACCCTGCCGCCCCATGGGTTTTGCAAATGTAACTCAGTAGAGTAGAGAGAGGAAAAGGGGGGAAGATGTATTTATGACTGTCATAAACCTACCCCCCAGGCCAACGTCATGACAGACCTTAGGTACACCCACTACAGTGTACACACCCACTAATATGTGTGTGTGTGTGTGTGTGTGTGTGTGTGTGTGTGTGTGTGTGTGTGTGTGTGTTTGTGTGAG
Organism: Oncorhynchus mykiss; assembly: GCF_057628025.1. Classification (NCBI taxonomy): domain Eukaryota; kingdom Metazoa; phylum Chordata; class Actinopteri; order Salmoniformes; family Salmonidae; genus Oncorhynchus; species Oncorhynchus mykiss. The sequence continues at coordinate 70,944,109 of NC_143039.1, read as the reverse complement.
TGTGTGATATCAGGGAGGAGTGAAAGTTGCACCTTATCTCTCGTGGCACCAGCAGTGATGGCTCTACTCATATCTCCCATGATCCTCCTCTTCAATTAACTCCCTCCTGTTATGCTTTGGGACACATGTTGTGTTTGCCACAATGCGACTGTCCCCTTATCTGCTCCTGACACTCCCAGACGATAAAAGGAAGGAAGGGGAATTTAATATGCAGGTTATTCCAGGTGTAGTGTACCACATTTCAACAGGGCCCACTGGGTGCCATTAGGGACACAGACAGTAGAGGGGAGAGTCTTCCTGGTCGGTCACTGTGGAGAGACTCCAGGGGGTTGGTGATATAGATAGAGGACAACACAGATAGGGTTGAATGGGCCTAGAGACCAGGGGGCAGATCTATAGATGACGCCATGAATGGCCAGGTTCAAGTTTAGCGACACATGCTCGTTTTTAATGAGAACACACCCACATACACACACAAGCATGCACACACCCACATACACACACACATAGACTCAGACACACACACACACACACACACACACACATGCATGCATGCACGCAGCTTTTGCCAGCTTGGCCAACCATGCATGAGTCCAACCGAGCCTATAAGCCTGACGTTTTTCCAAGATGTTTTCAGGGGGCAGAGCCTTTTAACTCCGCCCACCGACATGCTCTGGGTATGCTGTTTGCACATGCTCAGTCCGTCCTAGGACAACAATGTCACCCTAGGATGTCGATGCGGGTCAAAATGACCTCATGTTTGTTTGCTGTATTGAGCCCTCATCTAATATTCCAGGAATTCCTTAAATATGAAATATTTAAGATATTAAATTGAATATATATTTTTTATATTATTAAATATGTAATATATAAACATAAATAATGTGTATTTTATGTTCTAACATCCTAGTTTTGTTGTTCAATTTCTTATTTTTTAAGTAAAAATAGTTTTTTGCATCACTTCCTCAAGTCTTTACATATGTGAGTCAAAGATGACCCATATGAATAAATATATATATATATATTTTTTTTTTTGAATGTTCATTAGTCACCGTTTTCATTTCTCCTTTGTAACTCATTGAGTAAAAGGAGTTTCGTGAGGAGGGGAATTAGATTTCTTCCACATATACTGTACAACCAACATGGATTTACAGATGCTGGATGAGGAAGTCATTGGTGCCTCTTAACTCTGAGGTATCCAATTCAGGTGATACAGACAATGTGCCTGTGGGTCAAGTTGGAGTTGTGGATGCCCCTGGTAGTCAAATAGACTGAGTAAAAAGGGGTCTTACTGGAGTGAACACCCCCCCCCCCCCCCCCCACTAAAGGCAGGACCAGAAGCCATTACAGCCTGAGGAGCTGCCCAGGGCCTGTGCCGGGGTCAACAGTTGTGTCACTAAAAGATGCCTGGGAGCTGTTCATTAGTGACAACATCATTGAGGAGGTCCTAAAGTGTACAAATTTAGAAGGACGGAGAAGAGCAACAGCAAAAGGGACAGAGCGGAGAGAGGTCAACAAAGAGGAACAAAAGGGACAGAGTGGAGAGAGGTCAACAAAGAGGAACTAAAGGGACAGAGTGGAGAGAGGTCAACAAAGAGGAACAAAAGGGACAGAGCGGAGAGAGGTCAACAAAGAGGAACAAAAGGGACAGAGTGGAGAGAGGTCAACAAAGAGGAACAAAAGGGACAGAGTGGAGAGAGGTCAACAAAGAGTAACAAAAGGGACAGAGTGGAGAGAGGTCAACAAAGAGGAACTAAAGGGACAGAGTGGAGAGAGGTCAACAAAGAGGAACAAAAGGGACAGAGCGGAGAGAGGTCAACAAAGAGGAACTAAAGGGACAGAGTGGAGAGAGGTCAACAAAGAGGAACAAAAGGGACAGAGTGGAGAGAGGTCAACAAAGAGGAACTAAAGGCCTTCATTGGTTTAATCCTCCTCACCGGCATGGAGAAAAGGTGGGATGTCTCCACACGGGAGATATTTTTGGATCCCACTGCAGAATCCAATGTATGAGGCCACCATGTCGGTCGTAAGATATGAGGCTTGATGACAAGAGGACCAGAGTGTTCAGAGAGGCAACAGACCACCTGGCAGCCTTCTGGTATGTGTGGGACCTGTTCCTAGCACACTGTAGAGGAAGGTTCATCCCCAGCGACTGCGTCACAGCGGATGAGCAGCTTTCCTCCAGACATGACGTTTGGCATTCCGTCCAAGCGGGCTGTCATGCGCCCGCTTGGACGCTAGGAGTGACTTCTATCTGGCCGCTCTACCATAAAGGCCTGATTGGTGGAGTGCTGCAGAGATGGTTGGCCTTCTGGAAGGTTCTCCTATCTCCACAGAAGAACTGAGGCAATGGTAAAATGTGGGGTGATGAAAGAGAGCCATGCCACCACCACTCAGAGCAGCCAGGGCCAGAAGAGGAAGAGGTGACAGCTCTGCCCACCACTCAGAGGAGCCAGGGCCAGAAGAGGAAGAGGTGCCAGCTCTGCCCACCACTCAGAGCAGCCAGGGCCAGAAGAGGAAGAGGTGCCAGCTCTGCCCACCACTCAGAGGAGCCAGGGCCAGAAGAGGTGACAGCTCTGCCCACCACTCAGAGGAGCCAGTGCCAGAAGAGGTGACAGCTCTGCCCACCACTCAGAGCGGCCAGAAGAGGAAGAGGTGCCAGCTCTGCCCACCACTCAGAGCAGCCAGGGCCAGCAGCCAGCTGCTGGTGTTCTCAGTGCAACACACCCGTCTGCAGTCACATGCTTGTGTTTTGTAACAAATGCATGGACTAAGACAGCATAAGTAAACATCACACACTTTGTTCCTTTCAGTGTTCATGTTTTCTAAATTCACAATAGTTATTGCTGTCATTTATATTGATGATGAACTTTGGATTTTCAAATCAATGTTTTTAAATATTATAAAACATGCCTAAGGTGGATTTATTTTGTTCTTCACACTAAAAAGGTTGAATTATAATATGGCATCATTGAAATGTGTATCAAATCAAATCAAATCAAATCACATTTTCTAAGTCACATGTGCCAAATACATCAGGTGTAGACTTTACAGTGAAATGCTTACTTACGCGCCCCTAACCAACAATGCAGTTTAAAACATCAAAAATCAAATACAGATAACAATAATAAATAAATGTAACAAGTAATTAAAGAGCAGCAGTAAAATAACAATAGCGAGAGTATATACAGGGGGGGGGGGGGTACCGGTACAGAGTCAATGTGCGGGGGCATCGGTTTGTTGAGGTAGTATGTACATGTAGGTAGAGTTATTAAAGTGACTATGCATAGATGATAACAACAGAGAATAGCAACGGTGTAAAGGGGGGGGGGGGGGGGGCAATGCAAATATGTTATATGTTCAGGAGTCTTATGGCTTGGGGGTAGAAGCTGTTTAGAAGCCTCTTGGCTAGAAGCCTCTTGGACCTAGACTTGGCGCTCCGGTACCGCTTGCCGTGTGGTAGCAGAGAGAACAGTCTGTCTTGGTGTGCTTGGACCATGTTAGTTTGTTGGTGATGTGGACACCAAGGAACTTGAAGCTCTCAACCTGCTCCACTACAGCCTCTTCGATGAGAATGTGGGCGTGCTGGTTCCTCTTTTTCCTGTAGTACACAGTCATCTCCTTTTTCTTGACCACGTTGAGGGAGAGGTTGTTGTCCTGGCACCACACGGCCTGGTCTCTGACCTCCTCCCTATAGGCTGTCTCGTCGTTGTCGATGATCAAGCCTACCGCTGTTGTGTCATTGGCAAATTTAATGATGGAGTTGTGCCTGGCCATGCAGTCATGAGTGAACAGGGAGCACAGGAGGGGACTGAATAATTAAAAATAAAGAAATATACAAAAATACTAAATGTCATATTATGTCTATATACAGTGTTGTAATTATGTGCAAATAGTTAAAGTACAAAAGGGAAAATAAATCAACATAGATATGGGTTGTATTTCAAATGGTGTTCGTTCTTCACTGGTTGTGTGGGCAGTGTTCACATAACCTGTCTTCTCTTGAGAGACAGGTCTGCCTACGGCGGCCTTTCTCAATAGCAAGGCTATGCTCACTGAGTCTGTACATAGTCAAATATTTCCTTAATTTTGGGTCAGTTACAGTGGTCAGGTATTCTGCCACTGTGTACTCTTGGTTTAGGGCCAAATAGCATTCTAGTTTGCTAATTTATTTTGTAAATGTTTTCCAATATGTCAAGTAATTATCTTTTTGTTTTCTCATGATTTGGTTGGGTCTAATTGTGCTGCTGTCCTGGGGCTCTGTGGGATGTGTTTGTGTTTGTGAACAGAGCCCCAGGACCAGCTTGCTTATAGGGGACTCTTCTCCAGGTTCATCTCTCTGTAGGTGATGGCTTTGTTATGGAATGTTTGGGATTCGCTTCCTTTTAGGTGGTTGTAGAATTTAACACATTTTTTCTGTATTTTGATAATTAGTGGGTATCGGCCTAACTCTTCTCTGCATGCATTATTTGATGTTTTACGTTGTACACAGAGGATATTTTTTGCAGAATTCTGGATGCAGAGTCTCAACAGTTGAATGCATTCAGTTGTACAACTGATTAGGTATCCCCCTTTCTCTTTCCAATTTGGTGTTTGTCCCATTTTGTGAATTATTGGTTGGTGAGCAGAACCCCAGACCTCACAACCATTATTGACAATGGGTTTTATAACTGATTCCAGTATTTTTAGCAAGATCCTAATTTGTATGTTGAATTTTATGTTCCTTTTGATGGCATAGAATGCCCTTCTTGCCTTGTCTCTCAGATCGTTCACAGCTTTGTGGAAGTTACCTGTGGCGCTGATGTTTAGGCCGAGGTACTCTCTCTCTCTCACTTTCTCTCTCTCTCTCTCTCTCTCTCTCTCTCTCTCTCTCTCTCTCTCTCTCTCGCTGTCGCTCTCGCTCTCGATCTGTTAGCATTAAGCAATTTGCCTTGTGGATAACAAAAGATTTTCAATGATTACCATTAGGCCCCAAAAATTCGCAGGCTTTATCTTGCTTATATGCAGCATCCAGGAGTCAAGCTGTGGGGATTTTGGAAAGGGGGGAGAGAAGAGGAGAGGAGGAGAAGAGCAGCGGGTAGAGTAGGGGAGAGGAGAGGAGAGGAGAAGAAGAGCAGAGCAGAGTGGAGAGGAGTGGAGAGGAGAGTGGAGAGCAGAGCAGAGGGGAGGGGAGAGGGGAGGGGAGAAGGAGAGCGGAGGGGAGTAGCAGAGGGGAGGGGGGAGGGGAGAGGAGAAGGAGAGCAGAGGGGAGAAGGGGAAGGAGAGGGGAGAGGAGGGGACAGGAGAAAGAGAGCAGAGGGGGGGGGAGTAGATAGGGGAGGAGAGAGGGGAGTAGATAGGGGAGGGGAGGGGAGAGGTGAGTAGAAAGGGGATTGGAGGGGAGGGGAGGGGACAGGAGAAAGAGAGCAGAGGGGAGTGAGAGGGGAGTAGAGAGGGGAGGGAAGGGGGAGGGGAGTAGAGAGGGGAGGGGAGGGGAGGGGACAGGAGAAGGAGAGCAGAGGGCAGGGGAGGGGACAGGAGAAAGAGAACAGAGGAGAGGAGAGGAGAGGAGAGGAGAGGAGAGGAGAGGAGAGGAGAGGAGAGGAGAGGAGAGGAGGGGAAGGAGAGGGGAGAGGAGGGGACAGGAGAAAGAGAAGGAGAGCAGAGCAGAGGGGAGAGGAGAGGAGAGGAAAAAGAGGGCAGAGGGGAGAGGAGAGGAGAAGGAAAGCAGAGGGTAGGGGAGAGGAGAAGAGAAGAGAAGAGAAGAGGAGAGGAGAGGAGAGGAGAGGAGAGGAGAGGAGAGGAGAGGAGAGGAGAGGAGAGGAGAGGAGAGGAGAGGAGAGGGGTGATATATGTCGGGAAAACAGTCTAAAGCTCTGTTGGTGTTTTCTATACATCTATCAATCCATACTAAAAATAACAAACACAAGCTGAATCCAGCTCAACTATAGTTATTTTGGGATGCTGTAAAGCTTTTCGAAGTCTTTGAACAAACAACTGTATACCGTGGAAAGATTTCTGAGCAGTTTGGGTGTTTGTTTGCTGTGTCTTTGTGATTATATAAAGCCACTTCACACCAACTCACAGACACGTGGGCATGCACACACACACACAAAACACAAACCCTCCCCTCTACTCATCCTCTTTCTCTCTCTCTGAAGTGAGAACAGTGTGCAGAATTTTAATTGCACTTGAGAATTCAGTTTGTCTGGGTAATTGTATCTTTTGACCTGACCTGCACTGCATTGCAGATTCTTCAGATTCCGTTTCACCTCTCTTTGTTTCCCTCAGATCACAAGGTCCATCATAAAGCAGTCTCAGGAATGTTTCCCCGTGAGTCTCGTTGCTGCATTTACAATGGATGTTCCCCCCCACATACACCAATGTGCTTGTTTCCTTGAACACCAGTTCCCTTCATTGTGGGGCTGAAATCTATCATAACCTATGGTTTTACCTAGGCTTCAGTGTCTCAGGGACCAGGCTACCGGGGTTGAGGTTAACCCACTTTAGGATGTAAGTAACCTTGTCCAAGCCATACCGACCCATAGTACCGACCCATAGTACCGAGCCATAGTACCGGCCCACAGTACCGGCCCACAGTACCGACCCACAGTACCGACCCATAGTACCGAGCCATAGTACCGACCCACAGTACCGACCCATAGTACCGACCCATAGTACCGACCCACAGTACCGACCCACAGTACCGACCCATAGTACCGACCCACAGTACCGGCCCACAGTACCGACCCACAGTACCGACCCATTGTACCGACCCACAGTACCGACCCACAGTACCGACCCACAGTACCGGCCCACAGTACCGACCCATAGTACCGACCCATAGGGTCTCCTGTTTCTGGAGTGTGAATCAGCTTGATGTACACCACCTGGACAGGACACTAATCTCACAGGGCCTTTCCCCAATACATCTACCTATGCTGAGTGCCAAGCAGATGAGCGTTGGGTACCATTTTCCATTTGGCATTACTCAACTGGGTATTGAACCAACAATTTTGAGTTGCTTTGTCACTGTATGAACTGTGATTAACACTAAACAGGTTGTTTCTGACTTAACTGTTTTCAGAAATTCCATACATGTCTGTGGATTGTAATGTCATCCAAAATGCTATAGTTTATTTGCAATGTCCCAAAATACAAAATACATACATTCTGGATGATTGATGTTAATTGTTAAATTGTTAAATGTCCCTTTTAATAGTCCATGGGAGACAGGAATTATGCTTCTGCAGTCAGACCTGATGATGGCTGACGTGTGTCCTCTTGGGTGTCCTGTGGCTGGTTCCTTTCTACAGCATCACTCCCCCCCCCCCTCTCTCTCTCTCTCTCTCTCTCTCTCTCTCTCTCTCTCTCTCTCTCTCTCTGTTTCTCTCTCTCTTTCAATATCTCTCTCTTTCAATATCTCGCTCTCTCTCGCTCTTTCTCTTTCTCTCTATATCTCTATCTCTTACTCTCTCTCTCTCTCGCTCTTTCTCTTTCTCTCTATATCTCTATCTCTCTCTCTCTTTCTCTTTCTCTCTATCTTTCTTTCTCTTCCTCTCTCTTCCTCTCTCTCCCTCTCTTCCTCTATATATCTCTCTCTTCCTCTCTCTCTCTCTTCCTCTCTCTCTCCCTCTCTTCCTCTCTCTATATCTCTTTTTCTCTCTCTCCCTCTCTTCCTCTCTCTCCGATGAGCAACACATTATTGCTTCAAGGGACAAGTGAAATAGCTTCAGGCAGGATACAGGACACATCTTTTGTGCAGCAACAAATTATGTCAAAAAAAATAAGCGCCAGTCTTCATTCCAAACCAGCCGTACGGTTAGGTCCTATCTGATAGGCCTTACAAGACCCAAACCAGCCGTACGGTTAGGTCCTATCTGATAGGCCTTACAAGACCCAAACCAGCCGTACGGTTAGGTCCTATCTGATAGGCCTTACAAGACCCAAACCAGCCGTACGGTTAGGTCCTATCTGATAGGCCTTACAAGACCCAAACCAGCCGTACGGTTAGGTCCTATCTGATAGGCCTTACAAGACCCAAACCAGCCGTACGGTTAGGTCCTATCTGATAGGCCTTACAAGACCCAAACCAGCCGTACGGTTAGGTCCTATCTGATAGGCCTTACAAGACCCAAACCAGCCGTACGGTTAGGTCCTATCTGATAGGCCTTACAAGACCCAAACCAGCCGTACGGTTAGGTCCTATCTGATAGGCCTTACAAGACCCAAACCAGCCGTACGGTTAGGTCCTATCTGATAGGCCTTACAAGACACAGAGTGTCTGGACAAGGGAAACGGCCTCCGCTCAGAAAGGAGCTATCGTTAGCTACTTCCTCAGAACCATTTCAGAAGGGTTGTCACCCTAAAAATGAACAAGAAGGATATCCCCCACGCTCACAAATGTTTAATTACCTTGTGCCAGTCATTGATCCACTTCCATAGAAAAAGGAACACATGATGATCATTCTAACTGGTTGTTGTGTGGTTGTGCAGCAGGTCTCCATGGATAGGAAACACTGTCACACTGTATTTTCGCCTCTATGGCCTATTTATTACCCTACCTCCCTACGCTTCTACATTTGCACACAGTGTACATAGATTTTTCTATTTTTATTTTCTTTTGTGTTATTTACTGCACGTTTGTTTATGTGTAACTCTGTGTTGTTGTTTTTGTCGAACTGCTTTGCTTTATCTTGGCCAGGTCGCAGTTGAAAATGAGAACTTCTTCTCAACTGGCCTACCTGGTTAAATAAAGGTGAAATAAAAAAATAAAGAGTATTCTATCTCTGAAGCAGTGTTACTGTAGTTGCTTCACAGGCTAATCTATCAATGTACTCTATTCTATTTTATAATCTGGGTGGTTCGAGCCCCAGTCCCGACACACACATCGGCTGAAGCCAGGGAACGGGCAGGTTGAAGCCAATAATGCTGCTACCTGGCTGTCTATGAGGGGCCTGATTAAAGACTACAGTATAATGATGCTACCTGGCTGTCTATGAGGGCCCTGATTAAAGACTACAGTATAATGATGCTACCTGGCTGTCTGTGAGGGCCCTGATTAAAGACTACAGTATAATGCTGCTACCTGGCTGTCTGTGAGGGCCCTGATTAAAGACTACAGTATAATGATGCTACCTGGCTGTCTGTGAGGGCCCTGATTAAAGACTACAGTATAATGCTGCTACCTGGCTGTCTGTGAGGGCCCTGATTAAAGACTACAGTATAATGATGCTACCTGGCTGTCTGTGAGGGCCCTGATTAAAGACTACAGTATAATGATGCTACCTGGCTGTCTGTGAGGGCCCTGATTAAAGACTACAGTATAATGCTGCTACCTGGCTGGCTGTGAGGGCCCTGATTAAAGACTACAGTATAATGATGCTACCTGGCTGTCTGTGAGGGCCCTGATTAAAGACTACAGTATAATGCTGCTACCTGGCTGTCTGTGATGGCCCTGATTAAAGACTACAGTATAATGATGCTACCTGGCTGGCTGTGATGGCCCTGATTAAAGACTACAGTATAATGCTGCTACCTGGCTGTCTGTGAGGGCCCTGATTAAAGACTACAGTATAATGCTGCTACCTGGCTGTCTGTGAGGGCCCTGATTAAAGACTACAGTATAGTGCTGCTACCTGGCTGGCTGTGAGGTCACACACACAGAAGCGGACTAACACACACACACACACACACACACACACACACACACACACACACACACACACACACACACACACACACACACACACACAGCTCGCTATCTCTTCCACCCTCTTCTTCTCTCAGATCCCATGCTTCTTAGAGCCACCTTGTCCCTGACCCCTCTGTTGTCTGAGCAGTAATGCGAGGATGGGATTTAAAAATAATCTAACACACCCCTGGCTCTTTTCATCTTCCCCATCTCCTTCTCCTGCCTTCCCTGTCTTGGGGTCCTCAGCCTCACAGCACAGGGCTGGCTTTAATTAAACTGCCTGTCACCCCATATCACTCCGTGTGGATCAGTCCTGACCAGGGACCTGGCTCAGGGGAGGGAAGACCGGCGGCAGCAGACGGAAATGACTTCAGACACCAAGTACAGGGAGAGTAAGAGTCACATCCAAGATACTACTCCCTCCTTTATACCATCTCAGCAGCATTCATCTCCTGTTAGGCTACTGTAGCTGGGGATCTGTCTCACTATTAATAGGCACTTCCTGAGTCCTGAGTGACTGGTATTCACTGCCAACAATGTGTACACACACACACACACACACACACACCCCCACACACACGCACGCACATGCACACAAACACACACACACACACACATCTCTTCAAGTCAATCCATGCACTTGTTTTTCAGAGCAGTCAGTCAGTTTAATGTGCAGTATTTAATTTGCTCGGAGAGATGTGTACTGAAGTTGTGCGGGGTCAAAAGCTCCTCACTCAAATAAGTTGTTTTTCTCTCCCCTGATGTGCCCCCCCCACACACACACACACACACACACACACATATACACACACTCACACAGTG